>NC_137829.1:40806555-40846555 GCF_963921795.1 Nannobrachium achirus
TGTACATGCTGGAAGGATAAAACGTACAGTGTATTACACATACTGAATGGACGAACACATTTCTCAGCAATAAAGGCTACTTAATTAGACTGCATGAACCATTTCTCAGCTCTCCCTCCCTCCCTCCCTCTCTCTCTCTCTCTAAATACTATGGAAATACCTGCGCTGTCTGGGGATGGGACGATATGAAAATGTCATCTCACGATTATTGTGACAAAAGAAATCGCGATTTACGATAATATCACGATAAATATCCATTATCCTGGGGCGGAACATTTGCCCCAAAAATTGCAGATCTACAAGCTCACAACGTGTCGTAACGCGACACGTTGTGAGCTTGTAGATCGTCTATTTTTTTGTCAAAGACATTTTGATAGAGAGTGAAAAAAGACTGTATCAAGTAAGTATATTATAAGTACTTTTTACCAGTTATAGAAGGTTTAAGTGGTACCGGATATGCAGCTTGCAAAAGGTGAATTGATCCCAGTGCATGACGGAGGACGATATCACGATAAATTAAATCTCCACGATACGATTATCGTGAGTTTTTTTTTATCACGATGAACGATAATATCGCTCAACGTCCCATCCCGAGCGCTGTCACTGCACTGGATTTAAGATCAGCTTAGGGCCGGTCTAAAAACACAATCACTTTTTTGGACTTCTCTAACTGTCCCTGTGAGAGCTATGTGCCAGACCGCACCTCATTTTAAGACCAACAACGCCCATTAGTGCACAGATGACATTTGGTATAATTATACAATGTGGGCGCTGGGCGCGAAAATGACAAATGTGTCGCTCGTAAACTAGCAATGATAATTGCGCTACGGCTGGCGCCATCGAGTGTGGGGTGTAAAATACGGCCCTGTGCTGCGTATCCCATTGGATACTGGATGGCTGAAACATTGTGTATCCTATTGAATATCTGATACAGTAGGCCTATATTTTACTCATGCTATATCAGGGGTCTTCAAGTTTTTCAGGCCCCTTAGCTGAGAGAGAGAGATGAACATATTGGATTCATGTTAAATGTGTGTTTTCAGACATTAAACGACTTAAACCCTCAATACTTGACCTTTGCCTCGGTACTTGGCCTTCTCTTTTTTTCAACGTACTCCAAACCTCTTTGCCGAAAATAGCCGATCTATTCAAGCTTGCAAGACGTTCCCCCAGAATAGGGATGCTAGGGTTCAAGTGGTTAGTGTAAAAATACAAAAAGAAAGTCCCTATTCCACAAAGATTTGGTGGCCTTCCTGTAGTATCTCTAAGGACCCCCTGGGGGGTCCTGGACTCCCTGTTGAAGACCTCTGTACTAGATCAGTGGTCCTCAACCTTTTCAGGCCGCGACCCCCCAAATAATCATATTTTAACTGGGGACCCCCCACCCTGACGAGCACTAAGAGTTGAGGCATTACATTTTCTATAACACGTTTCTATGTAGATCGGCTATTTTCACAATTTCTATCTCTAAACATTTCTAAAGTGACAATTTAAGGAATAATATGTCAAATTAAACATTGGCCAAATTGTCATATTAATATATGACAATTATGACAACTTTATGTTGGTTTGTTTACTGTTTGAGAGAGAAAACAATGTTTCACATTAAGTTAATCATCTGGGGACCCCCCAAAATAATTTGGGGACCCCCCTGGGGGTCCCAACCCACAGGTTGAGAACCACTGTACTAGATGGCTGAAACATACGCTTTTGACATAGGAATGGGTATTTGGTAAGAACCTCACGATACGATACATGTTACTTGGGTCACAATACAACAAGATATATTGTGATGCAATACATATTGTGATATATTGTGATTGCGATATATCTAACTATTAATTTAGCGAATGTCTGTCAGTCCGTCTGACCATCTGCATGCTGACATCACTGATACTACACAGTTTTGCCGCCATGGTAACCGTCTGTCTGCATGCTACTCTGACGTCATAGTCTGATGTCATAGTAATGACATAACAGACTGGCCTGGACACGGAACAGGAACACTGTGTATGGGCATAAAGATCTGCCCAACGGGCACTCCAACATTACTTCTGAGCCTCGAACTAGCTACAGTACAGTAGCCAGTAGCCTGATTTCAGACTGCGCTGGAGCTTGAGTCTGAAGTTGTCCCTATTCTATTTGATTTAAAAGGGGAGGGGATTTATAATTTGAAATTCCCAATCACAAGAGATTTGGTGGGAGGGGTTGTGTTTGACTTGTGTACACAAAACATTCCCCTCCCCCTGTATGACAGGCATCAAGTTGTTGTCTTTGATGTTTCATTGATTAGAGAGAAGCACTAACGAGCTAGTATTTACACTTGTATGGCTCAATCAATGACTGCGGTTCAAACCCCTTTGAGGTTCAAAGGGAGCAATTAAGAACTCTGGTGAGCCACCCCTCCCTCCACTGTTTCTGTTGATTTTCAAAAGTTAGACCCACCCCTCCTCCGTTTTGCATTGATTTCATTGGTCGGTTTGCCAATACACCGATAGAAAGAGACGCGTCATATGCAAATTCCAGACAAAGAGAAGCAGTCCACTCAGAGAGTGGGCGGGTCTATTGGCTGGAGCCAGGCAAATAGTACAGCGACATCTAGAGAAGGGGAGTGTCAGGACCGGACTACTACCATTGGTTTCTATGCATGGGAACATAGTTGTTGTTTTTTTTTTTTTTTTTTTTTTTTTCAAAAGTATCGCGATATTACAGCCTGGATTATCGATACCGTATTGGGAAATAAGATATTCCAATATATTGCGATATTGATTATATTGCCCATCTCTAGTTTGACACGGAATAGCTGAAACATACTGTATATCGTCGTTGTCGGGTGGAAACCTTGTACGTCCAAAACCGTTCATTTCGTATTTATCATGTAGAAAATGAACTAAACTAGTGAAAACAGCCGATCTACAAGCACACAACGCCTCGCACCACGAGGCGTTGTGTGCTTGCAGATCTGCTGTTTCCACTACTTTTGTGCGACGGCCTCGTATGACGAAGCAGGGCTTTGCTTTGCGAAAAAACGTACAAATTTGAAACTTGGGAGATACAAGGTCTCTGCCCCGACAGTGACGATATATATCCAAGCCTCCTGGATATTCATCCAGACGTTTATTATTCTCACCTGGCTGGGGTCGGTTGCGGTGGCGTTGTGCGAGCGCTCGGCAGGGTGGTGGTGGGTGGAGGCGGCCAGAGGGTGGTGGTGGTGCTGGCGGGTGGAGAAGGAGGAGGAGGAGGAGGCCGCGGCGGGCTGCACCAGGGGAGAGGTGTGTCCGAAGGCGCTCAGCCCTCTCTGCTGCGACAGCAGCTGCTGGTAGGCCATGGGGTTGATGGGATGCGGGAAGCTGAACGACGGGCTGACACGACACAGCATCGACCACATGTCATCTCAAAGTGCAACACTATACCATAATACAGGGTTCCAACAGATTTTTAAAACCCCGTTCTAAACCCCCGTTTAGAACGGGTACACATAGTGTGTCATTATTTTATGCTTTAACTATTGAAAAATAGCAGATATACAAGCTCGCAGCGTGGCACCGAGTGCCGCGCTGATCGCATCGATCTCGCTATGAAACATCAGTAGCAGACATGTTATGTTGTGTTTGATTACTAATTCGTTGTGCTCCTATTGACCTATTCCTGCTGTTTCTTTGGTTAGCAAGTAGCACTAGCAAGCAACAGGCTAGCCACTAGCCAGCCACACATAACAACACTATATGTCATCTGCTTTGCTACTGTTGGGTTGGTCAGACGGTGAACCAATCGCAGAAGACTGCCTCTTTGGCAACGCCCATCCCAGCAATCGCCCTGGGTGGAACCAATTTCAGACTGAATAATGAAGTGAAACGAAATGTCAATTCAGGCTGAGTGTCAGGCTAGGGAGCCAGTGTAGCAACGCTAAGACTGGAGTAATATGTTCTCTTATCTTAGTTTTAGTTAAAACTCTGGCTGCAGCATTTTGAACGAGTTGTAATCTGTCAGTAGTATCTTTGGCAGACCAGAGTGCGTTGCAGTAAACCATGCTGTCCTTTTTTCTCTTTTTCTTTTTTTCTAAAATCTACAGGTAAAAACTGTAAATTATATCGAAACATTTTCCAAAACATTTGATTAATTCCAAACCTTTTCCAGGCCTGGAAAACAGTTTTTTTTTTATAAATATTTCCAGGAATGTCATGATCATGGGAACGCTGGTACTACGTTGTACTACTATATAAGACCAACAGTTAATCAAACTAATCAATTTAATAATTTAGGCTATAGGAAGATTAACGATAATCGATGAAGTGGGGTAGGCAATAGGCGGCCCGCGGGCCAAAACTGGCCCCTTGGAAATTATTTCTGGCCCCCCAGATTATTTTGAGAATTATGTTTTTATTTTTATTATTATTATTATTATTTTATTTGTTATACGATACTGGACTGACAGTCCCACATACGCTATCGTAGCTATAATGTCCAAACAGAGAACGCATTCCCACATGCTTTTAATATTCAACATAATCATGCTGAGTGAATAGGCAGAGGGAGCAGCAGCAGCCGTGTGTACAGTAGTGACTGAAGCTCCTTTGAATTGAATTGAAATTGACTGAGTGGTGGTGCTGCTGCTTGCTGCGGCTGTGAGCTTTTTGCGACCGTAAGGTCGCAGTTTAGTATCAAAACCTCCACCGGCCGTCCGTCACGTCCGTCACGTCCGTCACGTCACACTTCACACCTTTGCCCTGCTCATATCTCCGCATCAGTATGACATCACACTGCTGACATCAGTATGACATCTGATGTCAGCAGTGTGATGTGTACACAAACCTTTGTGTACGTTGCTGTGGCAACAGTCTGTTGTTGCTGGTCTGTTTGTATGACATCACACCACATCATCGGCTGAGGACTGTGTGCTCATATCTCCGCATCAGTATGACATCACACTGCTGACATCAGTATGACATCACACCGTACACAAATGACCCTTATATAAGACCGGCATTATCTACCGACAGCTGCTATAAGCCAACCCTGGCGATAAGGTCTGAGTCGAAGAAATGCTTCTTTCCTGGCAAGAATTGCCCCTTTATACTGTAGGGCTCGTTTGTGTATTGTATGACATCACGCCACATCATCGGCTGAGGACTGTGTGATGTCATCATATCTCCATATATGGAGACATAAGTTGCTCATGCCCAAATATGGGCTGGTGAGGTCAGACTTAGTGTGATGCGTAGGTTATCTCCATATATGGAGATTCAACTTCAATGAGTAACCATGGCAAACTGTCAACTGCCCGTATGTCTTGATAATTGGTAAAACAAACTTTTGGCCTATTTGTGGAGATAAGCGACCAACGGTCATCTCCCGATTAGGGAGTCTTACTGGTACCTGTGGTCAGAGTGCGTGGAATCTAACTTTGGAGGTGCCATCCATGATTCATCTTCTTGGTGCTGTCTAAAATTATTTCCTTTCAAGCAGCCAACAATGTCACAGCAAAGCTGTTGCGCTTCTAAAGGGGCTTTGCATTGACAAGTCCAGGTAGGATAAACAGCGCATTCATTTTCTGTCCATATTCCTCTATAAACGCCCCTTTCCACTTGTTTCCTCTTCTTTATGCTTTTGGTTCATGTGTCATTTCTCTAGCTTGCCTATTTGAAGCAATAAGGCTGATGTTTAACGTTCTAGCAGTCTTTCTTCTTTCTGCCAAGCAGCTGCGATCACTTCACTATAACGACCAATTTGTCAACGTGCAGCGGTGTTGCGCAACTTGCGCACAGTATATTGAATCTACAAACTCACGTGCTGCACAGAATTGTGAGATGTGCATGAATCATGATTCATGATTATATTTATGTGATGTTGTAGCCTACGACTGGCAGCAGAGAAAAAGGAAATAATAATTATTAACATAAAAGTATGTAGGCTAATCATTACAATTACCTGTATTAAAGGCTTCACTACATCAGTCCATCAATATTTGCAAATAGAAAGGGGGGAAAACCGCTCGTTTTTCCACATATATATATATTCTTTTCTTTTTATCACAGATGCTTATATGTCTTGTAAGGCAGTCTGTCTTGGAGTTCCAGTAACATTGTTTAACTATGAATTTCTTAAATTAGCCTTTCATTATATGTTCTGGCCCCCATCTCAAGTTTAGAAAAAAATTGGCCCGAGGCCAAATCTAATTGCCGACCCCTGAAGTAGACCATCTTGCAAAGTGACACTTTGTGACCTTGTAGTATAGCTATTTTCAAAATGTTTGTGTGACTCTTATGGTGGTCCTTGAAATTAAAAAGTTGGAGAACCACCGGTACTGTAAACGTATAGCAGACGTGAAGTCCACATACAAGCTCTGATAAAAACCTGTTTCCAGAAACAGTTCCAGATGTAATGGAACCGATTCCAGTTCCACGACGTCGGATCCGGCTCCTCCGGTTCCGGATCCCAACCATAGTTGTATACCGGTATAAGCGCGTCTGCTAAATGCCTAAAATTGCTACACACATCCGAGCGAGTCATAGTCATAGTGTCTACCTGATGCCTCCGACGGACAGGTGACCGTAGGAGCTGCTGGCGGCCGAGCTGGACCTGGAGTTGTTGATGTAGGCCACCAGGGAGTTGGGTGAGGTGCGGATCATGGTTTGCAGGTCGATGCTGGCGTCGGACAGCGGCGAGATGGACAGCGCTCTCTTCCTGCTCAGCCGGGGCGTCAGCCTGGGACTGGAGAACCGAGACACTGTGGAGGCAACGCAGCGAGACATCACCTGGTTAGATGTTTTTTAAATGATCTAAATCAGGGGTCGTTTTCAGGCCAAGGACCCCTTAGTTGAGAGAGAGAGATGAAGCAGGGACCCAACCCTTTCATAGATTCCATATAGTTTCGTCGTTTGACAGCACAATCATCAGTATTTTTGAATTCATGTAAATTTGTGTTTTCAGATATTTAACCACTTGAACCGTCAATACGTAATAAACTTGACCCTTTACTCTGTACTTGGTGTGCTCTTTTTCCCCCTCTACACCAAACCTTTGCCAAAAATAGCCGATCTACAAGCCTATTTTCGGCTTAAGTTCTCAGAATATGGACACTAGAGTTTAAGTGGTTAATATAAAAAAAGGTTTCTTTCACACAAAGATTTGGAGGACCCCCTGTAGTAACTCTGAGGACCCCCTAATGGTCCCAGACCCTCTGTTGAAGACCCCTGAGCTAAATACTATCACTGGTGCATTTCAGATAAGATAAGGTAGGATAAGTGGGGTTTTCCAAACACTTTCAACCTGGGCCATGTTTCGGGCACGAGGTGACGTGGAGATTGGTGGTCATTGTCAGGAAGTGTAAAAAATGGTCAGACACCTTAAAAAAATAGCTGATCTACAAGCCCCACTGAACAGCACATCAAACTGCAATGAGTTGCGGGGCTTGTAGTGGCCTAGCTTTCACTATTTATGAAAATTCTTAACAATTTGAGGGCTTAATACTGTTTAAGGGCATACAGTACACGAAAGTGGTTTACCCCATCAGCATGACGCAATGAACTTTCACATTTTTTTTTTATAAAACGATGTGAGACTTTGTTGTTTAGATGTTACAATTTAAATTCACCAGTCAGTCAGTCAGTCAGTCAGTCAGTCAGTCAGTCAGTCAGTCAGTCAGTCAGTCAGTCAGTCAGTCAGTCAGTCAGAGAGCTACATAAAATAAAAATAAAAACGGAACCCCAGCCTCTTCTCAATAGAAACCACGCACGCACACGCACGCGCGCACACGCACACGCACACACACACACACACACACACACACACACACACACACACACACACGCGCACACACGCACACACACACACACACACACACACTCAATTCCACACTGCTTGTTATACACACACACACACATGCACACCCTCTGAGCCCTGATAGAAGCGAAATTCTCTGTTCAACCACAGGCATTCTACTGGAGGTCATGGCCATGCTAAGCTACACCCTATCTCCTTCATCTGTGTAGCACACACACACACACACACACACACACACACACACACACACACACACACACACACACACACACACACACACACACACACACACACACACACACACACACACACACACACACACACACACACACACACACGCGCACACACACACACACACATATGGCTCCGCTCGTTAAGATTCACGTGGTCTTTATGCATAATGAATCATTGTCAATAATTGCAGCGATAGCATCTCCCTCCTCAGAACCACCGTGTTGTTGCGTCGCTGCAACCCGAAATGGAAGCAATTTAAACAAATTGATCTGAGAACAGCATGAACAAGAACAAGGCAGGCTCACACAAAGGTAGGGGTCGTGACCCCCGACGGGCACAGGAAGGCTTGTAGGGTTTTCAGATGTACAACAAAGGACAAGAAAAGCACAGTAAGAGGACTTTCCCATGACGTTTTTAGTTGTTGTTCCCATGAACAGGTTTTAGATTTTTTGGATAAGATATAACACTGGTTCTCAAAGTGGATTCCAGAGACTATTAGGGATGGGTATCGACCGTTCACCTTTGAATCGATACGATACCCTTTTCGATACCATTTTCGTTACTTTTTATTTAAGTTTAACAGAGGTGATGATGATGATCACACAGTGTGGCGGAGCGGAGAGTATAGACGTTGGATAATCATCATAATAATAAACATTATAGGCTATTGTCGGCTATTTTCCACAGTAACGAGTGTAGCCTACTAAAGCAGTCATTAAACTCTCAGTAGCCCAACTGTTACAGATGCGACCGGCCAGGGGTGCGTAAGTGCGTTCCAGACTGAGAGTATCGAAACGTGGTATCGTTAGTTTTTACGTGAACCTATACCTGATAGTATCGATGTCATGCAATCGATACCATTAAAAGTATCGCAGACGATACCCATCCCTAGAGACTATGTGGGTTCCTTTAGGGGTGTCTAAATGGACCCATACAAGTCTGTAACTCTGACAGTGTACAAATGGAACCAAATGAACGGGTTCATTTGGTTCCATTTGTACACTGTCAGAGTTAAGAGGAGACCATAAAATGTGAAAGTTTGAGAAACACTGCCCTATAATATAATGGCATGCTAGGTTGAAACCGTGTTAAATATATATTTCAGCGTACAGTAGGTGTGCATACATTACTAATAGTAAATGAAAGAAACCACACCCAGTGTGAAGTGAGTCTTGCTATTTATGAAATCATTTCATTAAAGGACAACTTTAGTTTTTTACAACAAGGGTTGATATTTTAGATTGTAATTAAAGAATATAAAAGATGAGTGTTAAGATTATTTCATTTACTTTCTATTGTTTTAGAGATTCTTATTTCAGTGGTTGGGGGCATGCGTACAAGTGGCTAAATATGTCATTTTACACAGAATAAGCCCATTCCCAAGATACAATGCAACCTTTCATGGTTGGATGTGACTTATGGGGACTAGAAGTGTTACTGTAAATAGCAATAAAGAAACTGCTGGCTTATTGTGTCTAAAAATACATTATTTAGCCACTTGTACGCATGCCCCCATGAGTACGCTTGCCCCACATTTTAGCATGGTACACGTGATAAAACAACAGAACGAAGCAAATGAAAACATTTTAATACTCACTTTTTCTTTTCTCTAATTACAATCTAAAATTTGAACCCTTGTTGTAAAAAAACAAAGTTGTCCTTTAAGCGAAGTGTCCCGCGGCCCGCGAAGCGGACAAAGCCAGATGTAGGAGCAGTTGGCTCCTTACAGGAGCAACGCTCAAAAGATAAAATACAGTACTAACTGTTTTTGTACAGTTGTAAACGGTAATTTGCAATAACCACAAGTTGATTGTCACAAAACCCCATGGTCTCACGGCTCACCGTTTGGGACTCACTGCACGACATCGTCATCAAATCACAACTCGAGTCAAGGCTATGACACTTCATAGATCTCCAACTCGGTATCTGACATGCGGTGTCATGAACGTCTGATGTCTACTACTATTATTGTGTAGTGATTGTCTTAGTATTTCCTGTTTAAGCCATGTTACCGTTTCCTGTCTTGTCTCACCAGTTAGTAATTGCTATTGTAGTTCACCTGTGTCTTGTTTCTGTTCCAGCCAATCGAGTGTTGATTGTTTCACCTGTGTGTAGTTACCCTGTGTCTACTTAAACCCTTCAGTCCCATTTGTCCCTGCTAGATCTTAGATGTTGTTACAGTGTGCAGTCCCAGTCATGTTCGTATCGTGTTTCCTGTATTCTCCTGTGTTATGTTCCTTTGTTCCTGATTTTGGAGAATAAATCACAGTATATTTGACCTGCTCTGCCTCTTCACTGTCTGTTCTGCTATTGGGTCCTACATCTCTTGAGTCACACCGTGACATGCGGTGCAATTTGGAATTTGGAACAAGTGATTCCCACCGCAGTTGAGTGATTGGTGCTCCGGGGGTTCTCATTTCACGTGAACGTTTTACTTTTTTGCGGTGGAACACCATCTCCTATGCGTGACTGCGTGTGTGTGTATGTATGTATGTATGTATGTATGTAACTTAATTTGTCTGTAGCATGAGCTGCAATAACACTGGGTGACCAGTGGCACTGTTGAGCAGCCCAGGAGCACATACTCTCTCTCTCTCTCATACATATATAAGTTAACACATTGACGGCTAAAAAAATCCAAAAATAGCCAAAAAGACGTCTGGAAACGTCTTAACATCAATTGTGGCAATCCTGGTGTTTCTACCAATAAATAATAATCAATATTATTATTTTATCGGCAGATTAGCAAAAACACTAAATTACCCATAAGCCTCAGCGGCGCTCGCTGATGACGCACGCTGGTGACGCGCATCACGCGCGCAGAGCGCTGGTAAACAGAGGCTCATACTAGCTCCATGTTATGTGAACGGGGCCTGCCCCGCAATGATAGCTCGATCGAGTGACTCGGTTACACAATGAATTGGATTATACAAGACCACGTTAAAGTTATGATGCGGGACCATCACCCGAGCCGATGTATGCACGCACGTCGCGCGCACACGCGCCCCGGTGAGTTCCATTAACCCTATGATGGCATCCTATGTGTTAATAATGAGTATAAGTTAATGAAATGAACTGCTCAAATCCACTGCTCACTGTCTTTTTAAATTACTTGACAACAAGGTGCATCAAAGGTGCAACAAAGAACGTTGGGGTTGGCAAGCCATGTTTGCTAAGTCAATCACAGCCGGGAGGGGGCGGGGCTTTGAGCTCAACGGTGGGAATCACTTACACATGCAGAATGGTGGTCAATGGTCAAAAGGTGAAAGTTGGCACACGGCTCAACTATATGCTGACCTCTGGGTCGTGCCAGACAGTCAGAGAGAATGAGACAGCTACCCACAGAGAGATATAAGGAGAGGTACAGAACATGGATGAGAGAATGAAATAGACCGGTAGAGGCAGGAAGGAAGTGAGGAGATGAAGAGAGAAAGATGGAGAAAGACAGAAATATAGACAGATGGGGAGGGAGAGAGAGAGAGAGAGAGAGAGAGAGAGAGAGAGAGAGAGAGGGAGAGAGAGGGAGAGAGAGAGAGAGAGTAAGGTTGTGGAAGTCAGAGCCAACAGGTGCAGAACATTAGAACTGGTGTGACAGACATAGAACAGGACCTGTGTGTGTGTGTGTGTGTGTGTGTGTGTGTGTGTGTGTGTGTGTGTGTGTGTGTGTGTGTGTGTGTGTGTGTGTGTGCGTGTGTGTGTGTGTGTGTGCGCGCGCTCGCGTGCGTAGGTGGCTACATCATCAGAGGCGCCGGACACAGGAAACACCTAACGACCCCATCACACCTACACACACACACACACACACACACACACACACACACACACACACACACACACACACACACACACACTGCACATCATCTACCACCACTGCCAACCTGCGAGTCTATCCCATGACCTTGGTGAAGGTGGATTTACGTTCTCTCTCTACCTCACTGAAACAACACCACACAACCCTGACACAGCTATACGCAGCGTAACCCTGCTTAGAACCAACCCACAGAAAGAAAGAAAGAAAGAAAGAAAGAAAGAAAGAAAGAAAGAAAGAAAGAAAGAGATATTAACCCATTTAGGCCTAGAATGATTGAATGCTTTAACCAGTGAAAAATAGCAGATAGCTTGTAGATCTGCTATTTTTGAAAAAGTCGTGAAAATGTGTGCAAATCTTATGAATATATGTATTTTCAAAGCGAACGTTTGTAACTAAAATTTTGCTTCTGGGGGGTTCCTGGAACTAAATATTTTGAGATGGGGGTCCGTGGCCAAATAAATATCATTTTGGGGGTCCTTCACATGAAAAGGTAAATTTACTAAATTTACTAAATTTCCCCCTTGGGATAATAAAGGTATCTATCTATCTATCTATCTAAGGTTCGAGAACTGACATAGAAGTCTCTCAAGAACAGACTAGCTGAGCTCCATGCAGTTAAGTGAAAAGGATTTTCTTTGACGATGGCTAGCCAGATTGCTGACACAGAAACATAGGTTTTTCAAAAAACCTTAGAAGGATTCAAAAGACACTTACAGAATCGGGTCAAAATTCGAATTGTCACGATTTAAAAAAAATAGCAGATCTACAAGCTCGCAGCGCGGCACTCGGTGCCGCGCTGTGAGCTTGTATATCTGCTAGTCTTCAATAGTTAAAGCATAAAATAATGATACACATTATACAGTGTACCCGTTCTAAATGGGTTAAAGACTTTTATCTAGAACAGTGTTTGTCTGTATGTCCCTAGTCTCGTGTGGCCAGACTCCCACAATTTGCAAATGCTCCCGTCATTCAGTCTAGGAGACGGAAGTTCTAATCAAGAGTATACGGCACAAGAATCAATAAAGCGGATGTGAAGCCTCCTCTCCCCTTCCGTTTCATTTTTACAGTTGTGCACATTTATCCTAATATAAATCAAAATTATCTAAGCATATTTGGCTTGCTGCTTAGCAGAAATGATATTTTAGAATATATCTCCGTGAACGCAAATGTAGTTCCATACTCTTTATAGCATTCAGAGATTGTGGAATCGTTGTCTGGCTACGCGAGACTAGTATGTCCCTGTATGTATAACTCACCAAAATCAAGCAAGCAAGCCAACGAGGAATGCAATTCCAGGATATCTTTTCATTTCAAATCAACTATTTCCTTTTTTTTTTTTTTGTGAATTCATCATCTCAGACCCACTTGGCCTCCAATAAACTCATGTCTTATTGACGTCCAAACATGGAATTCTAAATGGTTACATATTTAGCCTCCAAGCCACGCTGTTATTAGACCCTGTCTTTGTTAGTTTTTCATTTGTCTACGGCTGTGATTCTGCTGCATTCTCTTTGCATGTTCTCCCCGTGTCTGCGCGCACACACACACACACACACACACACACACACACACACACACACACACACACACACACACACACACACACACACACACACACACACACACACACACACACACACACACACACACACACACACACACACTATTTGGAATGTTTAATAGCTGGTCTAATTTAAAGGGTGAACTGAAACAAACAGATGTTAAGCTCCCACTGAGTGGAGTGGTGATGTGTGTGTGTGCGTGTGTGCGTGCGTGTGTGTGCGTGTGCGCGTACATGTGTGTGTGTGTGTGTGTGCGCGCGCAGCAGGAGGACACAGGACAGTGTGTTGTTTGTAATTGATGGAACGGGCTCATATACAGGCTTATAATTACAGGCGCTTCAATACACAATCACTACACGGTGTGCGTGCGTGCGTGCGTGCGTGCGTGCGTGCGTGCGTGCGTGCGTGCGTGCGTGCGTGCGTGCGTGCGTGCGTGTATGGGGCTCGAGTGTGTGTATATGTGTGTGCGTGCGTGCGTGTGAGAGTGTTATTTTTATTTTTTATTATCTTAAGCATCTGTTTCAACTGGAACGACTGTGGAAAATCAGACTTCGGTAATTGAAGAGTAAACTAGTAAATCCTCATAACCCTCCCGTCCCTTCTCCACACCAGCCAGGCCCTAAACACATGTCTATAGCAGAGGTGCTGCTCAAGGGCTGCACTTTTACTATTTGAGTTTTCTTTCTTTTTTCCATTTTTTTTTCAACTTTACTGGAGTATTTCACATTTTTACTTTTAAGTAAGTATATCGTCGTTGTCGGATGGAAACCTTGTATGTCCAAAACCGTTCGTTTTGCATTTATCATTTAAAAATGATTCAAACTAGTGAAAACAGCCAATCTACAAGTATACAACGCCAATGCCAAAATGTTCTGCCCCAGGATAATGGATGTTGGGATTTTGATTATCACAATAATATCGTAAATCACCAAACCTGCATACTAATGATGTCACAGCTAGGCAGTTTTGAACTGCATACACAGCTCTCCTCTGAGACGCAAAGTGAGTAGACAGAAATGGTATAGTTATATTCAAAAGCAATTTCACTCAACAATTCCACATAATCTCTCTATTTCAACAGAGTGGGTGACAGACTGACTTCCTGCCTTTCAGGTTAGTCAGCAAGTGGTCAGCTTAGTGATTCATGTTTTTAAAATGTATACAGTCCAGACACGCACACATCACTAGAGCAGTAGTTCTCAAACCTTTTCATGCCAAGGATTCCTAATTGTCTCCACCAGCCGAAGGCTGAGGGAGAGTATGTTTTCCCCTCCGTCCGTCCGTCCGTCCGTCCGTGCGTGCGTCCGTCCGTGCGTGCGTCCGTCCGTGCGTCCGTGCGTCCTCGCAGTTTGTGAGCAGCTAATCTCAGTCACCGTTGGCCCGATCGCTGCCAAACTGAGCACACACACTCCCTGGATGCCAATCTAGAACCTCTGCCCCACATTTTTTAAATCAGCCTCATGGTGGCGCTATAACAGGCAGATTTGTGTGGCCTGGTTGTTACCAGCTAATCTCCGGCGCCGTTGGCCCGATCGCTGCCAAACTGAGCACACACACTCCCTGGATGCTAATTCAGAACCTCTGCCCCACATTTTTTAAATCAGCCTCATGGTGGCGCTATAACAGGCCGATTTGTGTGGCCTGGTGGAGACCTGTGCTCGGAAGAGCACTGCTTCTAGTTCCAATTCAATTTGGCCGTGGACCCCCACCTGAAAGTAATTTGTCCCGAGTGACCCAAACAAGATTTGCAGTGATAAAAACAAAACAAAAATGCATTCAAAATGTCCGGACCACCATAACTCTGACAGTGTACAAATGGAACCAAATGGACCTGTAAGGGTCCATTTGGTTCTTATTTCCTAACTAGACTGCACTCTGTCAAGGTGCCACCTTGCTCCATGTGCACTCGTGGCCATGTATGGCCTAGTTGTGCGCCAGCCGAGCGTGCCCTGTTATTTATATAAGGTCGCACTTGTTGATGGTGACGTCACCAAGAATGTTGGTCCCTTATTGGTTGTTGATGGTGATGTCACCAAGAATGCTGGTCCCTAATTGGCTACGGGCGTAAACACAAACAGTTACACCACATACAAAACCACCGAACGCAGTACTTGTTAACTCTGCTGGCACAGGTAGGCTAACTATCAACTTTCATCATTTAGCTGGGGACCCCCTGAAAGCCCCTCAAGGACCCCTGGACCCCACTTTGAGAACCAATGCTCTCTCTCTCTCTCTCTCTCTCTCTCTCTCTCTCTCTCTCTCTCTCTCTCTCTCTCTCTCTCTCTCTCTCTCTCTCTCTCTCTCTCTCTCTCTCTCTCTCTCTCTCTCTCTCTCTCTCTCTCTCCCTCCCTCCCTCCCCATCTTCCTGATGTCTCACTCTATCGCTCTCCCATTTTGCTCTCACTCCCTCCCTATACCTCCCTCCCTCTCTCTGTCTGTCTGTCTCTCTCTCTGCAGTGTGACCCTGTCTGGGGTGAAGCAGAGCCTCCGTCAGGAGGAGGTGGAGGTGGAGGGTGGGGGTCTGTTCCTCAGTGCCAGACCCCCAGCCTGGGCCTGGGCCAACATGCAGTGTGTGTACTGTATGTTGGCCCCCTGGCCGCTCGCCTTCCAACAAGACCCCCTCAGCCAGGACTCCATGTTTATTTTCCCTAATAACTCTCGCTAATATACCAGCGCTGTGAATTTTATTAACGAGGGGGTCCTGTACTAGCCCCCAGTGGGGCTGCCTGAAGCAGACCCCTGTGTGTGTCTGTGTGTGTGTGTGTGTGTATGTTTGTCTACTGTATATGTGTTTACGTGCACACTTTATACGTGCATTGCGTGTCCAGGCAGCGCCAGCGGGTGCATCTAGTGAACCGCTTTGAACCTGGTGTACCTGTGTCGGGATATTTTAACCCTGGAATTATTTTATGCTTTAGCCATTGAAAAATAGCAGATTTACAAGCTCACAGTGCGGCACTCGGTGCCGCGAGCTTTTTTGAAAAGTCGTGAACATTTATGCTATGCATTTTTCAAAGCAAACTTTTGTTACTCAAATCTCTGCTTCTGGGGTTCACTGGAACAACATGTTTTGAGATGCGGGTCCACGGCCAAATACATGTCATTTTGGGGGTCCTTGACATGAAAAAGTTTGAGAACCACTGATTTAGAAGTGCTGACATTTATAGAATCGGTAAAGGACCGGTAAAGGACCACTTCACCCGTTTACAACCTATCTTCATATTGGCCCTCACTAATGATCATTATGTTATGGTAGCATTTTTGTCACCCTGTGTTGTCTGTGTCTCAGAGGAGGGCTGTGGACAGTTCCGAAACCCACCCAATGGGGAAGCCAAGCTAATAAAGCAACTGCAGGCTTTCTTTTCCTGGAAAATATAGCATGCTATAATGGAGGCCACTGTTCTTGAGCTGATAACAATCTAAATAAAACATTTGAAAAAAAAAAATGCCCTAATGATGTCACTGGTTTCTGAAGTGTGAAGAAGAGGAGAATGTGCACAGGTATATATAGCCTAGGGAATGCTGGGTAATAGTTATTCAGTTCTGCATAACAGAGACCAGATAGGGGACTCCACCCCAATGAACTTTACTAATGACTAATCAGGTAGGTCTGCTGTCAGCAGCCAGAGCAATCAGTAGCCTACGACATGGCCATCAGAGCCTACCATGTATTTAGTTTAAATAGGCTACAATACAAAGAAAATAAACCCACATCTCAACTGACATAAAAAGTCAGTGCTACATACAGTCATATAACTAGAAAAATGATCAAAGTAGACAAAAATAGAAAATCACAAAGTCAGATATCAAAAAATATTAAAAACATAATTACAGTGCCATAATGAAGTGTGACACGTTGTGAGCTTGTATCTGATATTTTGGTTGCTGGTCGTACAACGCAGTATATATAGATCTTAAGTGAGGATAAGTGATTGCTTGCAGTCTAACACCCCCAATAAGGCTGTAGTCACAACCCCAAACCCCAACACCCCCTGTCTCCTTTTCTCAACAGAAGAATCTCTTTCCTTTCCTGGACGGACAGACGTTTATCTTGGCTGGGGGACCCAAATGCATTTGGGTCCCCATCCGGAATCAATTGGGGTAAATTTACTATAATCAAATTTTTGTCTTAGGAATGCGACAAATACAAAAAGATATTATTGAACTCAAGTCTCCATGGCATGGGTAATCAATAGGAAAAAAAAGTCATTTTGGGGGTGAACTACTCCTTTAACCCCTATATATACATCAGCAAGCTCACAATGCGACACGTTGTGAGCTTGCAAATGTGCTATTGTCAAAAAGATCTTGGAAAAAATATGGAACATATTTGAAACATTTGAACAACACAGATCTTGTATAAGGGTCCCTGGCACCAAAATATTTTCAGATGCGAGTCCGCGATCAGATCAGGGGAACCTGCAGTGCATTATTAATGTCCATAGAAAAGACAGAATATTCTGTGAACAGCAAGTATATCTTCCAGAGAGACACGCATTAAAGGAAGCTACGGGATGAGCCGGAGGCTGTCTGAGCTCCACGGTTCCTCTCAGGCTCTCTGACGCACGTTCTTCTCCTCCGCTCAACCAACTTTCCACAGGCCCATTTCAGACCTTTTTTTTTTTTTACAGCAACACTCAAAGAGTTTAACGGCTTCAGCCTTTTAAGCACGGCGTTTCAGCCTAGCTGCTAATGGGCGGAGGGGAAGTGTGGAGGTGGCGGTGTCGGGCGGCGGGCGGGCGGTGTCGGTGGGGTTGTGGGGTTTAAGAACCTACTCCAAGGTTCACCGAGGACTCCCAGAGCTGTTGCGGTGGGGTCTGCTGGATTTATTAGTGCATAAATTGATTTTTAACCCATTTGGGCCTAGAATTATTGACTGCTTTAACCAGTGAAAAATAGCAGATATACAAGCTCACAGCGCGGCACCGAGTGCCGCGCTGCGAGCTTGTAGATCTGCTATTTTTGAAAAAGTCGTGAAAATTATGTGCAAATCTTTGAATATTATGTATTTTCAAAGCAAACGTTTGTAACTACAATTTTGCTTCTGGGTGGTCCCTGGAACTAAATATTTTGAGATGGGGGTCCGTGGCCAAATACATATCATTTTGGGGGTCCTTCACATGAAAAGGTTTGAGAACCACTGACATAGTAGTCTCTCAAGAACAGACTAACTGAGCTCCAGTTAAGTGAAAAACACCTTTTCTTTGACGATGGCTGGCCAGATTGCTGACATAGAAACATACGTTTTTCAAAAAATCTTAGAAGGATTCAAAAGACACTTATAAAATCGGTTCAAAATTCTAATTTTCACGATTTTTCAAAAATAGCAGATATACAAGCTCGCAGCGCGGCACTCGGTGCCGCGCTGTGAGCTTGTATATCTGCTATTTTTTAATAGTTAAAGCATGAAATAATGATACTCAATAATATGTACCCGTTCTGAATGGGTTAATGTGGATTTTCGCGTGCCTGCCTGCTTTCCAAAACTAACGACCCGGTGGGATGAAGTGCATATTTTGCTACAACATCCCCCCCACCACCTCTCCCCCCCCCCCCCCCCCGCTCTCTTCGTCGTCCACCAATAAAAAGAGCCCTCTTCTTCGTGGGGTCGGACAGCCCCGACCGCGAGGGCCATTAGCCAGCCGTGCAAGCCAGCGCTGGTGTCAATACGGCCCTCTGTCCTCCCTATAGGAGAACCACCACCGGGCCTGTGGAGCAAAACCCCCAAAGACCCGACCACATCACTACCAAGCCCTGGGTAGGACTCAACATAAACGTGGGGCGATGGTTACGGAGGGGAGGGCTGGGCTGGGCTGGGGCTGGGGTGTCGCACCAAATTCTGAGCCCTGGGTATACAAGCATTTATGCATGGGTACAACCAGTCGAAATGGGTTAACCCCAAATAGGTTAACCCATTTAGACTGGGAACGCATTGTTTTGTGCTTTAACTATTGACAAATAGCAGATCTACAAGCTCCCAGCGCGGCACTCTGCTATTTTTTGAAAAATCGTGAAAATGTGTGCAAAATCCTCTGTGCAAATCCAATTTTGTTTTTTTTCAATTTTCTTTTTGAAAAACCTATGTTTTTCATGTGAAGGATCCCCAAAATTATATGTAATTGGCCACGGACCCCTATCTCAAAATATTTCGCTCCAGGGACCCCCCCCCCCCCCCCCCCCCCCCCACCAGAAGCAAATACTATATTCAAAGATTTGCACATATTTTCATGACTATGAAAATATGAAATTAGGGCCCCTCCACCTTAAGCTGGCCGCACACTAGCCGATAATCGGGCTATTTAATTACCCTCCCGACAATCGGGCTGCCACCGACTGAAACGGGCCCGACAATCGGGCATGAACGTCGTCTAGCGTGAGGTCTCACAGATCCACTCGGAGCCCAGCCGAGTGGCTCGGAGGACGATCGGGGGTTGCCCGACTCTTTTCAAACATGTTTGATATTTTCCTGGATCAGTACTGGTCTGGAATAGCAGCAGGGGACTGATTGAAAATAGGTAGCCTACAGCAGCCGCTGATAGACGCAAGTCTCTGAGCATCTGAGTGACAGAGCTATCTCTTTTTCTCTCTCTACACACACACACACACACACACACACACACACACACACACACACACACACACACACACACACACACACACACACACACACACACACGAAATCAATCAATCAATCAACAAAGACGTAAAACTAGGCCAAACCAATTAGTGCAAGTCTGGACTCGCTAATAACTTTCCAGCTCTGCTCTCCTCCTCCAACTTTATGGTTCTCACTCTCAAATGTATGATAAACCTGTGCATTCTCCATGTTTCCACCTCAAAATGCTGGATTACAGTTCTTCAAATGGACCAGACAGAACCGTCCTCTTTCTCTCTCTCTCTCTCTCTCTCTCTCTCTCTCTCTCTCTCTCTCTCTCTCTCTCTCTCTCTCTCTGGGACATTGGATTAGGATCTCTGTGCCCTCGGATCTTTTTTTAATGATTATATATGAATTATCCATCCGCCCACACCGCGATAATTTGTTAAAAGACAGGGGAAATCATGATTGAAAGCCTAGGCCATGGCCACTAAAGTAAAAGCAGACACGTGCCTGTCTTGAACTTGAACCTGTCTTAACTTGAACCGTCCGTGGTGGAAGCAGCCTACAACAGCAGCTCACCCCACGTCAGTCACTTTCTCTGATGGTCCGTGCACGGTGCAGTTATGTAATCTCTACTCCTTTCAAGTTCCAATTGGCCATAGGTACAGCGTGTAGCTTAATTAATGGGCCATCATCAACTCGTTGTTTGATCTACAAGCTGGGTTAACAACTCCTGGCTACTCCGGGCACAGCGCGCCCCGCATAGCCAGGCGTTTCGTATTTTAACAGAGCAGGTTTAGAAAACGCACGTTACCTTAACTATTATAAAATAAAATGACTTTATCAAAACTGACAATGATAAACCTGGAGCGGACATGAAAGAAACATAATGGATATAGGCCTAATAGGCCTGTCCTTTTTAAAGCATTACAGTAGGTAGGTCTATATTTGGGACTGAAAACTAGTCCCCCCCCCCCCCCCCCCCCCAAAAAAAGCAATACACATAAATACACTGCTTATTATTTCAAATAATGATCCACATCCATCCTCCCAGGTTGTATCATGATTGCTTGCGATGGGAATTAAAATTCAATGGTCGCGTGTTTTATATCAGCAGAAATAGTCACTACCAGTCAGTCACAGAATGGAGTGGGAACAGCACACGAGTGCAAGTAGGCCTACACGCCCACTGCCTGATCTACAAACCCTACAAAGTGGCGCGGAGGGACGCAGTTTGATCTTGGAGATCTGATATGTTCTCTGCGCAACACAGTCATACGACTAATCATAAAGCAGGCACCATGAGAAGCACCAGCAGACAGCGCGCAGCACTTGACTTTAGCAGTGGAGAGAGAGGGGGAAAGTCGATCAGAGTTGATCCATGGATGAACATGAAACGCGTCAAAGTGAACTCATAGTCATAGTATCATTTGAAGCTTTTTTTTTTTTCGTTGCGTGAGGCAATGGTGTGTTTGTGAGTGGATAACATAATGTGTTTGTTTGTATGTCAGGGTTGTCAACATTGGACTGTCAGAATCCAGGAGATTTATTTTTGGGGGGCGCGTGGAACTCCCCAACCGGGGTCTGGGGGGTCCTCTCCCCAAAACGTATTAATAGATAGCCTATTTTTTCCTGTGTTCTGTTGAATTTTGTGCATGTTTGATACATTTATCAGGCTTACTTTACTAGCATGGGTACAATTTCAGCCTTAAAATGCCAAATGTTGTTGTAGGCCTACATATTTGATGACTGAAGCAAAAGGACATCTTTAATAATGATTTCTCATCTTTAAGTCATTACTTAAGTGAATATCTGTATGATCTTTCTTGCATGCATTGCCCCCACCCCTAAAGCGGGGGGTCTGGGGGTCCTCCCCCAGAAAATTTTTAACATAGTAGATGTAATTTCCTGTGTTCTGGTGAATTTTGGGAGTTTGATACAAAATCCAGGAGAAATCCAGGAGATTTGCCAATCCAGGAGACTCCCAGGAGAGGGGTTCAAAATCCAGGAGACTCCTGGGAAATCCAGGAGAGTTGACAGGCCTGTGTATGTGCGTCTGCGCGCGTGTTGCAAGGCGAAGCTCTCGGAACAGTGACGTTTTGTATTCATTAGCCTATATAAATTATTTATTTATTATTGCTGTGTTTGGGCCTGTGTGAGGGCGAGCGACTTACGGTCACGGAGACGCGAGCGCGACAGAGAGCGGCTTTCACCGAGTGGTCGGACGGGACGAGAGAAGAGGAGAGAGAGAGAGAGAGAATGAGGGAGAAAGAGAGAGGGAAAGGGAGGTGGAGGGCAGGAAAAGGGGAGGGCAGAGAGAGGGGAATGGGAGCTGTGGCGTCAGTTCAGCAAAAGCAAAGGTATGGCAACATGACTGGTGTCTTGCACGCGCGCGAAGGCATGTTGCCATACCTTAGCAACAGGCCTGATGATGATGATTACTTTCAGTGGATAGTATTATTTTACCGCCAGGCACAAGTAAACGACTGACTGAAACAAATGTGCTGCTGCTGCTAATTAACAATAATACATTGCACCTGTGAATAGTCATGAGTGGCGTTTCCATAAAGCCTCTTAATGCGCATTAAGCCTTATTTGCATACTTTTTTTTATGGAAACATACTCACAACGCCTCGCAACACAAGGCGTTGTGAGTATGTAGATCTGCTATTTTCACAACTTCAGCCTCTAATATTTGACAATTTGGCCAATGTTTAATTTGTCATTTTAGAGGTATTAAGACGTCCTTAAATTGTCACATTTAGAAATGTGCAGATACCCTCTATACACTTAAACTTTATGTTGGTTTGTTTACTGTTGAGTGAGAAAACAATGTTGCACATTAAGTTAATCATCTGGGGACCCCCCCAAAATAATTTGACGACCACTCCTGGGGGTCCCGACCCACAGGTTGAGAACCACTGGTTTAGACAGAGCAGAACCTATATAAATACAGCTCTGAAAGTGTAGTAGGCATCGGCCCTATGTCGTGAGTGTGCTGTGTGCTGTGTGCTGTGTGTGTGTGTGTGTGCGTGCGTGCGTGCGTGCGTGCGTGTTGCGTGTGTGTCGTGTGTCTCACCGTCCACAGGGCTGATGTAGTCCGGCAGGTGCGCGGCGGCAGCGGCAGCGGCGGCGGCCGCCGCTGCAGCGCCGCTCTGCAGAAGCAGGTCTCCGTACGGGTTGCGCTGGCTGGCGGCCGCGGACGCCATGAGGTGGTAGAACTCTGCGGGGCTGGTGCCCGGGGGCGCCGGGGGCAGGCCGAACAGGGCACGCTCCTTCAGGTGCTCGTGGGTCACTAGAGAGAGGAGAGAAACTGTGATGCCACCACACGTATTATAGGCCAGTGGTTCTCAACCTGTGGGGGGGTCCCCAAATTATTTTGGGGGGTCCCCAGATGTTAAGCTAAATGTGAACATTGTTTTCTCACTCAACAGTAGACAAACCAACATAAAGTTGAAGCGTATAGAGGGTATTTGCACATATTTAAAGTGACAATTTAAGGACTTTAAAGACCTTTTTAGTACCTCTGGTAAAACATTGGTCAAATTGTCAAATATTAGAGGCTGAAATTGTGAAAATAGCCGATCTACATGCTCACAGCGCCTCGCGTTTTTGCGAGGCGTTGTGAGCATGTAGATCGGCTATTTTCACAATGGAATAGATCGAGTCAAACCAAATGTAATGCCAACTCCTACAATTCCAAGTGCTTGTGCAAGGTGGGGGGTCCCCAATAACATGATTATTTTGGGGGTCACGGCCTGAAAAGGTTGGGGACCACTGTTATAGGCAGTCTGGTGATGGGCGACGTTAGGGCTGTCACGATTATGACCTTTTACATGACGATTATTTGTTACTCAAATAATTGCGATTAACGATTTAATTGTTTTTGTCGTTGACAATTACATTTCTGTTTGGCTTTTTGGTTTTTAAGTCTACATGGTAGATATGACACATAACCTAATATATACAAAGAAATTACTGACATATTTGACAACTTTATACTTAAAAAAGAACATTGATAGTGGAAATAGCCGATCTACAAGCTCACAACACGTCGCGATGCGACGTGTTGTGAGCTTGTAAATCTGCTATTTCCACTATTTTTGCCTTTTTTTTAAATATATGAACATTTTTCAATATGTAAACGATTATGACGATTATGAAAAATAATCGCGATTATTTCAAAAAATCACGATTAGACGATTATGTAATAATTGTGACAGCCCTAGGCGACGTGCCTGCCAGTGTTGATTTTGTCGACTAAAACTATGACGAGAAATGTTTGTCGACTGTTTTTTTCACTGACTGACTTTGTCGGCTGATAAAAAGTAAATAAAAACTAAGCTGTGATGCGTAAAACTAAGACTAAATGTATTGACAATTTCGTCAACAAAATAAAAAACTAGACTAAAACGTTAGGGAGGGACTAGTGGAGAAGAGAGTCATTTTATGTTTGGTTGCTCTCTGAAAATAGCAGATCTACAAGCTCACAACGCGGCGCGCTGTGAGCTGTCGAGGCGCTTTTGCCTCGATAAAGTATTAATTGTGTTGAAGGGGACACTGGAGATTTTATTGTTCGAGAGAGGGACACATGCAGGCAAGAGGCAACCACACGCTCTCACACACACACGCGCGCGCGCGCGCACACACACACACACACACACACACACACACACACACACACACACACACACACACACACACACACACACACACACACACACACACACACACACACACACACACACACACACACACACACACACAGGGGCGTCACAAGGGGTAGGAAAGTGGGACTGAGTTACCAGGGCCCAAGGTGGAGGGGCCCTAGTAACTTTAGCTATTGAAAAATAGCAGATATACAAGCTCACAGCGCGGCACTGAGTGCCGCGCTGCGAGCTTGTAGATCTGCTATTTTTGAAAAGTCGTGAAAATGTGCGCAAATATTTGAATATGTATTTTTTAAGTGAACATTTGTAACTCAAATTTTGCTTCTGGGGGGTCCCTGAAACTAAATATTTTGAGATGGGGTTCCTTCACATGAAAAAGTTTGAGCATCACTGACATGAAAACATAGGTTTCTTGGCACACATTTTCACGATTTAAAAAAAATAGCAGATCTACAAGCTCGCAGCGCGGCACTCGGTGCCGCGCTGTGAGCTTGTATATCTGCTATTTTTCAATAGTTAACATTCATGGGGGGCCCGCAGTGAATCCTTACCCAGGGCCCAGAATTTGGTGTGACGCCCCTGCACACACACACACACACGCACGCACAGGCGCACAGACACACACACAAAGGAAAAGGTTGTATAGAAGGAGATGAGTGCACTGGAGATGAGATGAGCCTGGGGCGTCACTCCTTTGATAAAAGATGTCTGGTCTCTTTTGAGGTTGGCTGGGGTCCCATGGGGGAGGTGGAGGAGGGGGGGGGGGGGAGACAGAGGTGTAGGGGGGGAGGGCGGGAGAGGGGGTGCCACATTCCAGCACTTCCTTGCTTGTCTTGTGCGTAAATTAATTGTGACAGGCCGAATTCATACGCACACACAGCATACAGTGCACGCGCAAGCATACAGACACACACACACACACACACACACACACACACACACCAGAGGCGGTACATCACACCTCATTATTCTGTGTCTGCGTAACAGGGAGCAGGTTGCCTTCTCCACGGCTGACCACTGTGTGGTGTGCGTGCGTGCGTGCGTGCGTGCGTGCGTGCGTGCGTGCGTGCGTGCGCGTGCGTGCGTGCGTGCGTGCGTGTGTGTGTGTGTTTGTGTGTGTTAGGGCATTCACCAACTATTCGAAAATTCGAATATCAAAGTCACTATTCGATGTTGTTCACCGAAGTCCAATATTCGCTTATTATTATAATTTTTTATTGTTTTCTCTTTAATAAAAATCAAACCTCGGTTCGAAGTGGAGTGGTGAATCTGAGCAGCTATACCATGTGTGTGTGTGCGTGCGTGCGTGCGTGCGTGCGTGTTGAGTGTGCCTGGCCTGCTAAACAGCACCCCTCCTTTAACATGTGTGTTGTGTGTGGCCACTAGAGGTATTGCCAGGCTACAGACATAGCCAGCCACATAGCCAGCCACCCACAGACATACCTGTCTATTGGGAGTGCGTTCACCACTCCAAAAATATATTTTATAAAGGTTGGCTTGATACAGTAGGAAGTCATAAGAATGAGTTGTCAATGCCCCTGGTGGATGAATTTGTTAATGCTCTATACCAGGGGTTCTCAAACCTTTTTAGGCCGTGACCCCCAAAATAAACATATTTGAACTTATTTGAACTGGGGACCCCCACCCTGACAAGCACTTATTACATTTAATGTGACTCTGTTCCGCAGATAAATATTGTGAAAATAGCAGATCTACATGCTCACAACGCCTCGCAACGCGAGGTGTTGTGAGCATGTGGATCTGCAATTTTCTTTTTTTTTACTACTTTTTATTGAGTTTTGTCCGTTTTTAAAAAATACTGCTATTTTCACAATGTTCGCCTCTTGCTTATTTAATATTTGACAGTTTGACCAGTCCTGTCGAATATTCGACTATTTGAATACTTTGAGGTTGAATAATTCGAATACTAAAAATCACTATTCGTGAATGCCCTAATGTGTGTGTGTGTGTGTGCGTGCGTGCGTGCGTGCGTGCGTGTGTGTGTGCGTGCGCTCTCACCTTCAGCAGGGCTGAGGCCCCGTGCAGCAGAGATCATGGACAGGGTGGGGCTGCTGTGGACGGAGGTGCGGAGGTAGTGCTCCATGTGCGGGCTGACGTAGGCGTGGGGGCTGAACGGAGACTCGCCACCCGACGCCGCCGCCACCGCCGCCGCGTGGGGCGACAGGCGGATCAGCGAGATGTCCGAGATCACCGGGCTGCCACTCAACCCCGGAGGACTGGAGAGAGAGAGAGAGACAGAGACAGAGAGACAGACAGACAGACAGAGAGAGAGAGTAAGTTAGTCCAGTGGTTCTCAAACATTTTGGGCTTCAGTACCCCCTTTTCCTTATTGCTGAATCCAGGGACGTGCTGGCCATTGGGAAAAGCGGGACAACTCCCGAACGGCCGGTTCATTCCCGCCGGCGCCGTTAGGCCTTCTTTCCATTTTGGGGGCTGGGCGGCCAACAAAGTAAATCGCCACTGTCGGGCAGAAACCTTGTATCTCCAAGTTTCAAATTTGTAATGTTTTTTCGCAAAGCAAAGCCCTGCTTCATCGTACAAGGCTGTCGCACAAAAGTAGTGAAAACAGCAGATCTACAACGCCTCGCGGTGCGAGGCGTTGTGTGCTTGTAGATCGGCTGTTTTCACTAGTTTAAATCATTTTTAAAATGGCTTTGGACATACAAGGTTTCCACCCGACAATGACGAAATATAACTCATGTAATTGGCCCACTGGCTTGTCACTTGTCATGATCTGAAATGGCAAATCTTTGAGTAGCAGCAGCGCTATAGAGAGAGATCTCTCTCTATAGCGCGCAATGAGGGCCTCTACAACTCTTTTTCCCAGGCTGAATCAGGGGCCCAGCATGTCCCTGGCTGAATTCAAGTACCCCCTTTTATTCGACAACAACATTTTGATTAGAAAATGCTGACATCAAAAGGCCAGTTTTTATGTCAATATGTTGAAAATAAAATGTAAGTATAGCCTATTTTCTATTCAGTAACTGTTGTGCTAATCAAAACTTCTTACTTAATTTTGGTTTAAAGCCTTACAGAGCAGCACGTTCACATACATTTGTCAATGTTTTATCACCAGTAAGGCTCCCTAATCGGGAGATAAGCGACCGTAGGTCACTTATCTCCACAAATAGGGCAAAAATGTGTTTTGCCAAAATCTTCCTGATCCATGTTGATGACATGAGTGTAGACATACTGTGTAGTGATTTTCGTGATTTTAGGGCAAAATCTGTAGGAGCAGTGTCCAAAAATGTGTTTTTAAAAATCGGCCTGGAGGTGGCGCTATATGGGACAGATTCATGTTGATGGGATGAGTGTAGACATACTGTGTACCGATTTGCGTGATTTTAGGGCGAAAATTGTAGGAGCAGTGTCCAAAAATGTGTTTTGCAAGAATCGGCCTCATGGTGGCGCTAGAAGAGGGCCATGTGAGAAATGAGGGGTGGGGTCTCCGCGCCGGCAAGGCGGACGAATAGGTACCGGCCCCGGCTGTCCCGGTCGCTCCTAGCCGGAGTTACGGCATTTTATGTGAGCTGCAGTGTAGGGGGTCCTCCACTGGGGGCGCCACCACTTTTGCATCCGTTCTGGAGCACCAGGAGTCGGTGGTCCCCGGGAATTCCCCGTGAGCAGCCCTGTTGGGGTGGTCATTTGGTCATGTTTGCGCATTTGGTCATTTTTTACATCTGGGGGTCCCCCAGGGACCTGGGGGTCCCTGGAGCTCCGGGGGTCCTTGGAGGTTGTAGTTTGGCAGCCAAGGAACGTGTGTGCAAAATTTGGCATGGATCGGGGCAACGGTTGCGGAGATATAAGCAGGGAAAAAGTGTGACGTGTGAGGTGTGACAGACAGACTGACAGACAGACGGAGTTACTTACACTTTGTGGTGGTTTTGATAGTAAAGTGCGACCTAATTAAACTTAACAGTAAAATAAATGTTTCCATTTACTCTGCATACCCCTAGGGGTACACATACCCCCATTTGAGAAACACTGAGTGAGTCAACTGTTAACATCCCCATTGATCCTCAATTCCGTTTCCAGCAGCAAACCTCTGCAGCTCCACCTCCACACATCCCTGCCGTAATAATAATAAAAAAATAATAGCAATAATCTCCTTTCTATCCTCCCCTGAGCTACAGACAAGTCAAGACACACGTCCTGTTCCCTCCCACCACCAGTGTGTTTTGTGCAGGCACGTGCACACATAGACATCAAAGGGGGCTTGAGCCCCTGCCCTTTTATCTATCTGTAAAAAAGTGCCCTCTCCAGACCATGATTGTTAAAAATGTTATTAAAAGTGGTTTTCTGATTAGTGTTTTTACCATGGTGAAAGAAATGCAAATGCCCCTCTTTCCATGCCGTACCCGAAGGCAGCATTCAATAGAATTGCCTTGTCCAAGCCAAGCCCCCAGAACCCTGGGGGCGCCCTGAAACCAAATGGACATGGTGGCCGTTTTGAGGTACTGCAGTTGGGGCCAGAAACATGAACGCGCGTCTAGGCTTCTTTGTATTGACACGCGTTCATACCGGAAGTGCTCGTTCATGAATTAGAGCCCCAGCGCGTCCATGAACACAAACTATGACGAAAAATGTGTCACAAAGGCCCCACTACGTCACGGTTTTACTACCCGGAAGGAGGGGTGAAAACGCTTCATGCGCTGGGTGAGCAACTCAATGCAAGTGATAAGTATTCTTATTATAACTCTATGGTCCAAGCTCTCCTGAACTTGAATGCTGCATCTTATGTTGAAAGAATTGCCCTCTCTGTGTAAAAGATCTAGCATCGAAAATTGCAGACTGCAACGCCAAAAGGCCCTGTTAGAAATGTCAGCCCCTGCCTCTCTAACATTCTCTGCACGTCCCTGTTTTTTCACACAGCAGACATTACAGTATCTGTGATAACAGGCATCGTCCGGATGTCTCCCAAGAATCTGATCCTTGGCTCTGCCTCGCCCTCCTCGCCACCGTCGACTTATAACACACACACACACACACACACACACACACACACACACACACACACACACACACACACACACACACACACACACACACACGAGCACATACAGGGGCGTCACACCAAATTCTGGGCCCTGGGTACATGGATTCACTGTGGGCCCCCCATGAATGTTAACTATTGAAAAATAGCAGATCTACAAGCTCACAGCACGGCACCGAGTGCCGCGCTGCGAGCTTGTAGATCTGCTATTTTTGAAAAATCGTGAAAATGTGTGCAAGAAACCTATGTCAAGGACCCCCAAGATGATATGTATTTGGCCACGGACCCCCATCTCAAAATATTTGAAGCAAAATTTGAGTTAGAAATGTCTGCTTAAAAAATACATATATTCAAAGATTTTCACACATTTTCACTTTTTTCACAATTTTCAACTTTTCAAAAATAGCTGATCTACAAGCTCGCAGCGCGGCACTCGGTGCCGCGCTGTGAGCTTGTATATCTGCTATTTTTCAATAGATAAAGTTATTAGGGCCCCTCCACCTTGGGCCCCAGTAACTCAGTTCCACTTTCCTACCCCTTGTGACGCCCCTGCACACACACACACACACACACACACACACACACACACACACACACACACACACACACACACACACACACACGCGCGCACACACGCGCACACACGAGCACCTCGTTTGAAGTGCCTCCCCGATACGCCCGGCGGTCACGTCCAAAAAAAAAAAAACGTGGCAGTAAATTTGTCATCGTTCGTTTGGCAGAGTTTAATAGATGTTCCCGCTCCGAGGAACGTAGTTGTGGAGAGTGGGCGTCGTAATCGTTGATAACGCCCGAGGGGCCGGAGCGTGAAATAAATCCGTCTGCATGCGTTGGCCACCGGCGGTGGCGAGGGCACTTTGAAGGAACACTATAGGACTTTATACCGCCGCTCCACGTGCATGTCTGTGTTGCTGGAGAGCATCTCTGGTGACTGTAGCCTGCAGTGGCCTTGGTGTGTGTGTGGCAAGGAACACCCGCTATAGCAGTGGTTCTCAACCTTTTCAGGCCGCAACCCCCAAAATAATCATATTTTAACTGGAGGGGCCCAGTCCCCACCCTACGAGCACTAAGAGTTGAGGCATTACCTTTTGTATAACACGGTTCTATTGTGAAAATAGCTGATGTGAGCATGTAGATCGGCATGTAGATCGGCTATTTTCACCATTTCTGCCTCTAATATTTGACAATTTGGCCAATGTTCAATTTGTTAAAAAGTCCTTAAATTGTTCTTTATGTGCAGTTACCCTCTATACATCAAAAGGCCCAATCGAAATACACCGATTTAGTGACACACTAAAATGGTAAATGGTAAATGGTGCATTTATATAGCGCTTTTATCCAAAGCGCTTTACAGAGATTGTGCATTACATTCACCCATACACACACACATTCATACACCGGTGGCGGAGGAAACCATGCAAGGCACCAACCTGCTCACCGGGAGCAATGTGGGGTTCAGAGTCTTGCCCAAGGACCCTTCGACATTAACTCAGGGGGAGCCCGGATTCGAACTGGGAACCCTTCGGGAACCCTTCGTGCTCTAATAACGGTTTCTCTACCCCTGAGCTATGCCGCCCCTAAAAAAAAAATCATCTCCTCCCCTGATTATCATACGACACATTATCATACAACAGCTGAGAGTACTTTGTACTCTTTAGATAGATATAGGTATCTTTTTTTTTTTTTTTTTTTTTATCCCACGATTTTGCAACCCCTTTTTCGCCCAGTGCCAATTGCCTATGTAATCCTGGGCTCTGCTCTCCCTCTGCCGCGCCTGGGGAGACAACGGACTGACCTCATGCTTCCTTCAATGCATGAGTAGTCCAAGTTGTTTCTTTTCACCTGACAGGGGGGATTTCCCCGGGATGGACGTAGCGCGTGGAAGGAACACGTTATTCCAACCAGTTCCTTTCCCCTCCATCAAGCGCCCCGGCTGGCCAGGGGGAGGCATTATTGAGACCAGGATTACTGCATGTTTTTGTGAGGGTATCAACCCTAGGAGACACGGGGAGAACATGCAAACTCCACACACACATCTAATAGATACCTATATAAAATTATACAGTGCGCACATCGAAAATCAACACAGCAGAAAGAAAATGCGTGACGTGTTATTTTATTTTCCTGAGACGAGTATTTTTTTTAGGGTCTCAATCGTTCAGAAATACTTTGGTTCATGAGCTGGTCCCCGGGCTTCCATTGACTCCAATGCATTTCACCAAACTCCCGGCTGCAGTTTGGCATCCACGGCGCAACAAATCAGCCGGCTGGAATTGCATGCAAGGGGAAATGATGTCAGTGTCCTTACCTTCTTTTTAATATACCTTGATTCATGTAACTGCTTCCAACAGGCCTGTGTCTGCTACTGTTCTGTAATTTGTGTTTTGACCTTTAAGTTCAATATAAGGATGATAATTGAAGCTAAACACAACCCTTTATTAGTCTGTTTCTTTTTCAAGAAGCAAATAGCTTGAAGTCTGGACAGAACTGCAAAACATTACCATGTATGCTAGTAGTAGCCATGCTACATGGTAGCCAGACAGACTGAAGACAACATACAACTCAAGTGGATGTTTACAAATCATGGAAGAAGACCAATAAACAGTATTTTTTTTGACGGAGCGGGGTTACCCAATGATGGATTTACAGAGAAAACAACGGCATCTGGTGAGGAAACGCTTTACATTCTTCTAAGTGATGCAAGTTCTCCACTGGACTGTTTGTGTTGGGTGTTTTTAGAGTAGAAGGACGATTATCTGTGATGCTATGGAGGTGTTGTGTTGTGCTAAGGACAGAAGAAGTTTGTCCTTCTGTCTGTCTGGGCCATGATTAGCCGCAAATTGCAACACTAGATTTTATTTTAATCGGATGAATCTAGGGTTGCAATACCTCCCATAGGCAGCCAATGCATCAAAACAGTTTGTTGTTATCTGATTGTATTAAACAACGTCAAACTCACCTATATTGGGGCTGTATGGAAAGCTTTGAGTATCCTCTTTCTATCTGCAAAGAGTTTGTTTCATAAAAATCCACCGTAGAATTGTTATGAGCTACTTTCTATCAAGAAATTGGCTTCAGGTGATTATTTTTTCTAAGTGCTGGAGTTTGGAAGCGCTTGTGGGAAGTCACTCAGCGGTCCTGTATAGTACCAGCTGGTTCTATGTCACATAATGCAGGAGGCAGCGGGACGCTGCGTAATAGAAGACGAGCGCTTCCGAAGTTCAACACTTAGCAAATAAACCATGTCTGCTCGGATTTCTTGACAGAAAGTAGCTCATAACATGTCTACGGTGGATTTTTATGAAACAGACACTTTGCAGATAGAAAGAGGATACTCCGAGCTTTCCATACAGCCCCAATATAGGTGAGTTTGACGTTTAATACAATCAGATAGCAAAAAACTGTTTTGATGCATCGGCTGCCTATGGGAGGTATTGCAACCCTAGATTCATCCGATTAAAATAAAATCTAGTGTTGCAATTTGCGGCTAGGCCATGATATTGGTTTATTTTCCTGGATGTGATGTTTGATGAAAGCTTATCAGTGTTGTATTTGTATATCTAAATGTTTGATCCAGAGAGGAGAGTTGACCGTGTCAGAACTTCACCCAGTCATGATAAGACTGCAGGGCCTGTGGGAGGACTGGGGACAGCCTGTCTTCTTACTAGAGGTGGAAAATACTAGAGTATTTACTCAAGAGTAGCTTTTTTGAGGATCTGTACTTTTAAAGTAATTGCTAAATGCTCTACTTTTACTCTTACCCTTTGAGTAATTTAAAAAGTAAATACTTGTACTCGTTACTTTTCATTTGGACAATGAGTAAGAGTAGTTTGAATTCAGTAAATAGGTAAAGTATTTATTTATTTATTTTTCAGGCTTTTTGGTACCTTTGGTAAATAATAGAGGCCAACATTTTGAAAATAGCAGATCTACATGCTCACAATGCCACACAACGCCTCCGTGGCATTGTGAGCATGTATAGATCTGCTATTTTCACAATGGAACAGATGTAATCAAACAGATGTAATGCCAACTCCTACAATTACAAGTGCTTGTCAGGGTGGGGGTCCGCAGTTGAAATATTATTATTTTGGGGGTCGCAGCCTGAAAAGGTTGAGAACCACTGACCTAAGATATGTCCTTTGTTTCCAACATTTGCAGCTCTTGATTTGTGTGTATTGTTTGCATACAGTTTACATAATATATTTTCTTAAAAATGTTATTAAAAGTGGTTTTCTGATTAGTGTTTTTCTCTTCCTGGTTAATGACATTGCATTGGGACAGCTTAGGTAACCAGTAACGTGTAACATGTAATTAATGTAAAAAGAAAAAAAAGGTACTTTTACTTTTTACTCAAACGGTAGTTTTTAAATAGGCTTCTTTTTACTCTTACTTTCGAGTAATTTCCTGGACTAGTACTTTTACTCTTAAGGCCCTTTTCCACCGGCAGCGATAACGATGACGATAACGATTTAAAAGAGTGGGTTTTCAATTGAAGTGGATCGGCAGCATCCACCCAACACCGATACAGACAACGATAGCCGAAAACTACATCGTTAGGATCAACAACGATGTGGTTAAGATCACAGTGATATGGAACTGGGTCTCTGACAAACAGCTCGAGGTGCGCTCTGCGCGAGCGGCTGTTAATTGGTGCCTCTTCACATTGATGTCCGATAACTTTATCGGACATCAATGTGAAGGCATAATTATCGCTGTGATATTTTATGGCTATCGTCATCGTTATCGCTGCCGGTGGAAAAGGGCCTTTTCTCTTACTAAAAAAGTAACAGTACTCTTACTTTGAGTAGGACTTTTCAATACTCTTTCCACCTCTACTTTCTTACCCTCAATCCAGTGTTTAATAATTCTCTCCGCCGGACCGAAAGGCATGGCTGAGACTGTGTTTTGCACCCTGTCCGTCCGTCCGCGTGTCCATCTGTGAACATCTCCGGCACTGTTCGGCCGTTCACAACGAAACTGTTCACACACACTCGTCCCTGGATGCCAGAGCTGAACCTCTTCACATGGGCCTGTTATAAAGCAGTGGTTCTTAACCTTTTCAGGCCGCAACACCCAAAATAATCACATTTTAACTGGGGACCCCCCCCCCCCCCACCCTGACGAGCACTAAGAGTTTAGGCATTACATTTTGTATAACATGGTTCTATTATGAAAATAGCAGATCTACATGCTCACAACGCCAGCATGTAGATCTGCTATTTTCATAATTCCTGCCTCTAATATTTGACAATTTGGCCAATGTTTAATTTGTCATTTTAGACTAGAGGTATTAAAAAGTCCTTAGATTGTCACTTTAGAAATGTGCAGATACCCTCTATACACTTAAACCTTATGTTGGTTTGTTTACTGTTGAGTGAGAAAACAATGTTGCACATTAAGTTAATCATCTGAGGACCCCCCAAAATAACTTGGGGGGGCCCCCCTGGGGGTCCCGACCCACAGGTTGAGAATCACTGTTATAGAGGGTTAAATATCGTTATGGAGCCACCAGGAGGCAGATTTGCGTGCATGTTTAGGTGCGTGCGTGCGTGCGTGATTCCGTGTCTGCGTGCTTGCAAAAGTCCTTTAAAAAGCTAGTGCCTTTTAAAACAGATATTAAAAAGGATTTTTTTTTGCCTAAGGGTGACACTAGAGTAGAGGACTTGAATGGGCACAGCAGATGACCCTTTATGAAATATGTTTGGTGTCGGGACTGACAACACCAGCATCAAAGCCCTGTCGCTAGGCAGAGAATACCTGTGTGAATGCGTCACAGTATTATCGCTGGCACGACTGGTGTAATCTGATTACATCTACTCTGTCAACCTATTCACTAGGATATGATGTTAGACAGACGGGTTGCTTTATTATGGTTATTCTAGCTGCGGTTGGTGAGTATCTCTGGCAGGGGGCCAGAGATCCTGTACTTTTTACTGTAGGTCTGGAAGTCATTTTCTGTGTTTTTAATCCATTTAGAACGGGTACACATAGTTTATCATTATTTTATGCTTTAACTATTGAAAAATAGCAGATCTACAAGCTCACAGCGTGGCAAGCTGCTTCTCAAGTCCTTAAATTAGATCCCTTTTCCTAGTTCGTATTTCCTTGCTTGTATTTTAGTCAAGCAAGGAAAACAAGGAAATAGGAAAGAAGTGTAGGAAATAGGATCTAATTTAAAGGAGTAGTTCACCCCCAAAATGACTTTTTTTTCCCTATTGAATACTCATGCCATATGGAGACTTGAAATCATGGACATGTTTTAGTTTTTGTCACATTCCTTTGCCAATAAAGCCCCCATTGATTCCAGTAATCACTGGGGGTACATTTATTATAATCAAATTATTGGCTATTGGCTTTCAATAGAAAAAAAAGTCGTCATTTTGATGGTGAACTACTCCTTGAGACGCAGCGGGGGGGGGGGGGGGGGGGGGGGTGTTCCAATGGAGGGGTGTTTCAGTGGACGTTTAAGCAGATGTGTTTTACGTCGTAGACCAGGGGTCTTCAACGTTTTCAGGCCAAGGACACCTTAGTCTAGAGAGAGATGAAGCAGGGACCCCCCACAACCCATAGATACCATATAGTTTAGTTTCATCATTTGACAGCACAATCATCAGTGTATTTTTGGGTTTATCTAAATTTGTGTTTCCAGATATTTAACCGCTTGAACCGCCAATATCTTTCACTCTGTACTTAGTCTAATCTTTTTCCCCTCTATACCAAACCTCTTTGCCAAAAATAGCCGATCTAAAGTTCTCAGAATATGGAGGCCAGGGTTCAACGGGTTAATATAGAAAACGAGGGAAAAAAGCTTCTATCACACAAATATTTGGAGGACCCACTGTAGTAACTCTGAGGACCCCCTAGGGGTCCCGGACCCCCTGTTGAAGACCCCTGTCGTAGACAGTGTTTCGATGGAGCTTTTCAGTGGAGAGGAGAGTGTTTCAGTGGAAGGGAGAGTGCAGTGCGCCTGGCTGCAGAGAGAGAGCAGTTGCGATTGTGAAAGCTGGGTTTGAGGCCTGGAGAGAGACTTGTTGGCAGTGTCCCAGCTCGTACACTCCCCCCCAACCCCCACAAGCGTGCACACACACACACACGCACACACACACACACACACACACACACACACACACACACACACACACACACACACACACACACACACACACACACACACACACACACACACACAGGGACGTGCTGGCCATTGGGAAAAGCGGGACAACTCCCGGCCAGGCGGGCCGGCCATTAGGAAAAAATAAAAAATAAAATGTCTGCCTTCGTTCCATTTTGGGGGCCAACAAAGTAAATCGTCACTGTCGGGCAGAAACCTCGTATCTCCAAGTTTCAAATTTGTACATTTTTAAAAGTAAAGCCCTGCTTCAACATACAAGGCTTTTGCACAAAAGTAGTGAAAACAGCAGATCTGCAAGCACACAACGCCTCGCACCGCGAGGTGTTGTGTGCTTGTAGATCGGCTGTGTTCACTAGTTTAAATCATTTTTAAAATGATACATACAAAACAAACGGTTTTGGACATACAAGGTTTCCACCCGACAACGACGAAATATAACTCGTGTAATTGGCCCACTGGGCTTGTCACTTTGTCACAAATCTTTGAGTAGCAGCAGCGCTATAGAGAGAGATATCTCTCTATAGCGCGCAATGAGGGCCTCTCCAACTCTTTTTTTCCCGGGCTGAATCAGGGGCCCAGCACGTCCCTGCCACACACACACACACGCACACGAACACGCACACGAACACAGTACAACCACCAGTCTCTCATTCACATACTCCGTCTCTGTGCGGAGTGCCAACCAACGCACGGAGGAACCAACACCCAGAGTCCAGGCCCTGGTGGGTTTCCAGTAAAGGGGGTCTGGAAGCTGCCTGTCCACCGGCCAACTTTCTGCCAGCAGGCTCTGCTCTGCTCTGCTCGCTGCAGACGGCCATAAAGAGAGCTCTGTTCAGCCTGTGTTCTGTTCAGTTTAGTTCAGGTCAGAGCGGTTCTGTTTGGCTCGGTTTGGTTTAGTTTTAGTTTGGGTCGCACGATCACAAGTGGTGGACGAGTTACGACGTGCTCGACCCCCAGTACTTGAGTCAAAGGATATCGTCGTTGTCGGGTGGAAACCCTGTATGTCCAAAACCGTTCGTTTTTGCATTTATCATTTTAAAAATGATTTAAACTAGTGAAAACAGACGATCTACAAGCACACAACGCCTCGGCACCGCGAGGCGTTGTGTGCTTGTAGATCTGCTGTTTTCACTACTTTTGTGCGACGGCCTTGTATGATGAAGCAGGGCTTTACTTCGCGAAAGAACGTACAAATTTGAAACATGGAGATACAAGGTTTCCACCCGACAACAACGATATGTAGATAGATACATACTGCTGGTCAAATGTTACTCGATTACAAGTGAAAGTTGCTCTGTCAATATGGACTTGAGTTAAAGTACTGTAGTGTTTGCATTTAGTATTCAGAAGTGCATGCGTTAAAAATATATAATTAGTAGGCTACACAATTACAACGAATACAAATAAATAAATCAATACTAGTGAAAATAGTAGCCTAAGATTTCATTCTATTTGATTGAAATAAGTGGTTAATTTCATAATGTACTTTCTCCCTTCCTGGAAATGAAGTGGAGTCAAAAGTAGTAAGTACATACAGTAATACTAAAAGAGTTTACTTTAAAGTACAGTAGTCAACTAATGTTCTTCATTACTGTCCACCAATGTATATCATTTAGTACTGTTCTGAGTTCTAATCCCAGACTTCAGTCTCTTTACTCTCAGACCAGAGAAAACATCTTATGAAATCCTGAAAATCTTTGCTTCATAGATGTTTGTTTGTCTTCATTATCTCTGCTGGCGGGGCGATATTATGTTTTCGCTCCTGTTTGTGTGTCCGTCCGTGGCAAATCGCGAACTACACTGAACTACTACAGCAGAGGTTTTCAAAGTGGGTGACGGGGCACCCTGGGGTGCCGCGACGGCAGTCCAAATACAAAACCAACGGTTTTGGACATACAAGGTTTCCACCCGACAACGACGATATGCTATAAATATAAGGTGCTGGGAGTGAAAATTATAATGTAGGGGTGCCTCGGATTAAAAGAATATTTATAGGGGTGCCCTGAGCCAAAAAAAAGGTTTGGGAACCCCTGTACTACAGTACATAGATCAGTGTCAAATGTCTTGTGGATGCTGCCGACTGGCCAAGATACTCAAAATCTTCCAAATCCGTCAACAACTGTGTTATTTGTGTGAACACCCCATCCCTTCAGGCTGTATGATGAATCATAGCCCATAGCTTCCAAGCCAGTCTGGAGCAATGTGGAACTCTATCGGACAAGACATCATCATTATGTGTAGCCCACCAGGCCCGGCAGAGTTATGCCCTTTCTAGTTAAAGTTAGGAGGATTGGAACTAGTCTATATTTGATATGATATAGTGATATAGTACTTTATTGTCAGTTCACACTGAAATTTGTCTTGCGACACAGCAGCCATGTATGCGACACATAACATAAAATACAAACATTTAACACAGGTAACAAAAACAAGACAGGTTAATATGGACAAGAGCAGTGTCCACCGCCAAGCCTACCTATGGCCAAACTCCTGATTAAGCCTTAAAGTCGACTGATGGACAAATGACCTTTTTAGTCTGACCTTATTGTATGCTGGAACACTGTATCTCCTTCCTGAAGGCAGCAACCTATATTCTCTATGCATTCCAATGATAGTGTTTCTCTGACAATAAAGCTGTAATCTGTTGGGTACGGGAACGACTTTCACCAACGGATAGGAACCCGGTATTTCATTGACACGTCCGTATCAGAATTATATATTTGTAAGATCTGTTAAAAAAATGTACATAGCCTACAGTACCTTCTAATTATATTCTCCAAATGACAATGTACACTATAGCATCGCAACCCTTTCAAGGCAACAAAACTGTTGTTAACCCATTTAGAATGGGTACACATTTTGTGTTTCATTATTTTATGCTTTAACTATTGAAAAATAGCAGATATACAAGCTCACAGCGCGGCACCGAGTGCCGCGCTGCGAGCTTGTAGATCTGCTATTTTTGAAAAATCGTGAAAATTTGAATTTTGACCCGATTCTATAAGTGTCTTTTGAATCCTTCTAAGATTTTTGGAAAAAACCTATGTTTCTATGTCAGCAATCTGGCCAGCCATCGTCAAAGAAAAGGTCCTTTTCACTTAACTGGAGCTCAGTTAGTCTGTTCTTGAGAGACTACTATGTCAGAGGTTCTCAAACCTTTTCATGTGAAGGACCCC
>NC_137829.1:40849055-40874430 GCF_963921795.1 Nannobrachium achirus
ACCGCTGTCTGAAAACTCACCTCTTCACCCCCTAGTACTTCTCCTTCCTTGTATCACTTTTGATAGATGCTAGTACTAGGCAGATGTATATCGTCGTTGTCGGGTGGAAACCTTGTATGTCCAAGACCGTTCGTTTTGCATTTATCGTTTTAAAAACGATTTAAACTAGTGAAAACAGCCGATCTACAAGCACCTGTTTTCACTACTTTTGTGCAACAGCCTTGTATGATGAAGCAGGGCTTAACTTTACGAAAGAACATACAAATTTGAAACTTGGAGATACAAGGTTTCCACCCGACAACGACGATGTGTTGCTTACTTCCTCACATGTTATGTTATTGCACCACAATGCTCTCAGGTGTAAAGTAACTAAGCACATTTACTCAAGTACTGTACAATCATCTTAATCATTTTTCTCCTTCTCCACTACATCTCAAAGGCAAATGTTGTACTTTTTGTTCCACTTCAATTATTTGAAAACTTTAGTTAGTAGTTGCTTTGTAGATTTTGATTGTTATTACGAAACCACTTCGGACCTACAGTACAGTATATACTTTGACAATTTGAAAATGGACGATCCACAAGCTCACAACTTGTCGCTTTGCGAGGCGTTGTGAGCTTCTCTCTCTCTCACGCACACGCACACACACTTTTTCTTGTATTCCTTTCATCTAGAATATGCCAAGGTGTGGTTTAAGGTGGGAGTTATTTGGAGTTTATGCAAAGGAAACTCTACGGGACAGCCGTAATCTACTTTAATGAGCTGGGATTGTACATAGGGTAATTATCTATTACTGGTCTCTATGGCTGTCACATACTTTAACCGTGAGGAATGTGGTCATTTTTTTCTTTCTTTTTTTTTGTTTTTTGCATGAGAGCATGACATGACGACCATGTGAACGGTGTTATGTTTTTTGGGGGGGGTGAGGGATATTGGTTTGCGACATAGCAGCGTCAGATTGATGGGTCCCTGGTTCACCCATGAAGAACATTCCTGGCAGTAAGTCAGTCAGCCAGCCAACACCAGAGACCCACCCTTCAGCCAAGACAGCCAACCCAAAGACAACTAGAAGCAGTGCTCTTCCGAGCACAGGTCTCCACCAGGGTGTGCGTCCTGGCGGTACTACTGTATAATAGGCCAATGTAAAAAGGGTGGCATATGTTCGTCACCTTAGATCTTTCATGGCAATCGGACACTGCATGCATGATTTGAAGCATTGTGTTCCAGAAATGTGTTTTGCTAAAGTCTACCTGCTGGTGGCGCTATAACAGCCCAATGTGAAAAAGGTAGCATTTGTTCCTTGACCTAGTGGGAATCACGGTAATCGCAAGCTGCGTTGATGATTTGAGGCATTTTGTTCAAAAACGGAGCAATCCTGCAAACTTTGGAAGCTAATATTAGCCAATCAGGATGGAATATGAAATATCAGACAGATCGGACTTGATCACATGACTATAGAGATACTGTGTACCAATTTGCGTGATTTTTGGATAAAATCTCAAGGAGTAATATCCAAAGATGTGTTTTACATAAGTCGGCCCAAAGGTGGCGCTATAAAAGGCTGATGTGAAAAATGCAGGGCAAAGGTTTATCCTTAGCCTCTAGGGAGTGCGCTTACAAAGTTTGAAACTGATCGGTGGAGTTATAGGTAAAACCACAAATGGGCCTGTTATAGCGCCACCATGAGGCTGATTTCAAAAATTTGAAGTGGCATTTCTTCCTCGACCTAGTGGGAACGTGTGTGCGCGATTTCGTGATAATTGCACTTTGCGTTTGGGATTTGAGGCATTTTGATCAAAACGGCTCAATCCTACAAACTTTGGAAGCCAATCTTAGCCAATCAGGATGGAATATGAAAAATCGGACACACGGACGGACGCACGCACAGACACACAGACGGACGAAGGGGAAAACATACTCTCCCCCATGCCTTCGGCTGGTGGAGACAACAACACCGCTGTTCAATCAGCACACTGGATACTGGGGCATTCACCAAATATTCGAATATTCGAATATTCGAATATCAAAGTCACTATTCGACGTTGTTCACCGAAGTCGAATATTCTCTTTTTTTTTTTTTTTTTTTTTAAATTGTTAACTCTTTAAAAAAAGATATAGTTTATAAAGCTTGGCTATAGGAAGTCGTAATAATGAGTTGTCAATGCCCCTGGTGGATGCATTTGTTAATGCTCTATACCAGGGGTTCTCAAACCTTTTTAGGCTGTGACCCCCAAAATAAACATATTTGAACTGGGGACCCCCACCCTGACAAGCACTTGGAATTGTACAGTAGGTATTACATTTAATGTGACTTGGTTCCACATATAAATATTGTGAAGATAGCAGATCTACATGCTCACAACGCCTCGCGTTGCGAGGCGTTGTGAGCATGTAGATCGGCTATTTTCACAATGTTCGCCTCTTGCTTACTTAATATTTAAAAGTTTGGCCAGTCCTGTCGAATATTCGACTATTCGAATACTTTGAGGTCGAATAATTTCAATACTAAAAATCACTATTCGTGAATGTCCTACTGGATACACGTACATGCAGATAGATGCACATACATGACGACGCAGGCTCTGTACACAAACACAAACAGTGTTGGGGGAAGCTATTCTGAAATGTAGTAGACTACTTTGCTACCAATTACTATACGCTGCAATTAGCTATGCTACTAATATTTCTAGTAATCCATGTTAATTCCAATTTTGGAAGACATAATGCAAGTGTCTCTCTCTCTCTCTCTCAAAATCTGTGCGAAATGCATACAAGCTCGGGCAGAAGAAATTTGGCAAAAGTCCAAATTAAGAACTTAGTGTTTATTTAAAAAAAATATATTATAAATGTGAAAGATATGTTTTGTATAAATTGTCTAAAAGTCAGAGGTCACTTTGGTGACTTCTGACCCCTGATCTAAACCTGATAGATTATGAGAATGGTGAGTTAATTGAATTCATTTTAAGTCATGTTTTTTACATTTTCAGAATTATGTTTATAAAGTGTGGGATAGGTGGAGAAGGGTGACTTATAAACGAATGAACTTTCGTTTTTATTAACTTTATATATTCTATGCGCAGGGCTATATGAATGTACAGTATGTACTGTATGTGTCTTGCTCAAAATCAGGTTGTATTATGAGTTGCTGGCTGAGTTTACACCGGCATGTTTACGTTTATTATTTGTATTCAATTGGTGTGCCTGACAATCCCATGTGGGATGGGTCAAGAAATTGTCTGGACACAGAAATAAAATATTCATTCATTCATTAATTCATTCATTCATTCATTCATTCACATACACTGGAAACTCACAAAATACTGGAAATTGTAGCTATAAAGCTTGAAGTTCTGCTACTAAGCTACAGCCCGGCACCAGGGGCGTCACACCAAATTCTGGGCCCTGGGTACAAGGATTCACTGCGGGCCCCCCCATGAATGTTAACTATTGAAAAATCGTGAAAATGTGTGCAAGAAACCTATGTCAAGGTCCCCCAAGATGATATGTATTTGGCCACGGACCCCGATCTCAAAATATTTAGTTCCAGGGCAGGGACCCCCAGAAGCAAAATTTGAGTTAGAAATGTTCGCTTAAAAAATACATATATTCAAAGATTTTCACACATTTTCACAACTTTTTGCTATTTTTTTTTTTCAAAAATATCAGATCTACAAGCTCGCAGCGCGGCACTCGCCCCTCCACCTTGGGCCCCAGTAACTCAGTCCCACTTTCCTACCCCTTGTGACGCCCCTGCCCGGCACTGCAAACAAACACACACACACACTCCCACCCGTTGTTATCCTTCCCGTGTTGGCCAAACCAAACCAATGCTGTTAAAAAAAACAACCAACAAACCAAATGTCTGCTGCGTATAACAACCCATTTAATCAACACATTCCCCCCTCAGGGGGTCCGCCACCAGTCTGACTGTCTGCCGGAGGGGAGACCACAGGTCTCTGCCACACAGGGAAACCATGAGCGCATCTCAAGCCCAGTGGCGTCAGTTCAGCAAAAGCCAAGGTATGGCAACATGACTGGTGTCTTGCACGCGCGCGCAAGACACCAGTCATGTTGCCATACCTTAAGAAGTACATTCTATTTCCCCCCGTTTCTACGGTTCCTTGGGCTGGATATGGCAGCCTGGAATGGTTGTTCAAGTGCAGCTAAACTTGGCATGTTAGTAAACGCGGCGCGCCACAATACCTTGTTAAAGTGACCATTTTGTTAAATTTTGTTATTTTACTGTAATTTAACAACATAATACAGATAGACAAAGAGACATTCATGGATTTATATTTAAAGGTAACTTTTATTCCCCCCCCCCCCCCCCCCTGGACCCAGGGTATGGCAGCTGCATACCCCTGCCATACCCAATTGACGCCCCTGCTCAAGCCTGATTCATTTGCGCGCCAATGTTGCGTGCGAAAATCTCCAAGCTCACAAAAGCGCCTCAAACACTAACACGTCGTGAGCTTGTAGATCAGCTATTCTCGGCTTCAGCTTTCCAGCAGCCAACTCTGCAGTTTGAGTCACCACCGCCCGCCCCCAACTGCCTCCCTCGAAAAGCACAAGAAACAAAACAAAAAAACAAAAAAAGCAAGCGAACCGAGGGCGGAACAGAGGGCTGTGTTTTCCCCCCTCATCCATATTTGCGTTGTTGTTTGAGGTTGCGGGAACGGAAGGCTGCATTTCGGATGCTAATTACCCATCAGACACACTGGCACAGCGGCCCTGGCTTCCCTGGATTGTGGCTTTGGCTCTGAGAACGCCCGACTATATAACGTGAAGACAAACTCTACTGTTGAACCCACGAACGCTCGCAACTTTCATTCATTCCTCCATCTCTCTCTCCCCTCTCTCTCCCTCTCTATCTCTCTCTCTCACGCTCTCCCCCTACATCAATTCTCTCCCTCCTTCTCTCCCATTTTCTCTCCCCTATCCTGCCCCTGTCCCCTTCTCTCTCCCCCCCCCCCCCCTCTTCCATTTCTCTCTCTCCGTCCACCTCTCCCCTTCTGTCCCTCATTTTCTCCACTTCTCTCCCTAGTTCTCGCTCTCCCTAACCTCTCCCCCCCCCCCCCCCCCCCCCCTCCGGCACTCTCTCCCTCTCTTTCTCTGGCATGCTAAACACCAATGCGACGCGTCTACAGACCGCAGGCCGAGGTCACACTACCTCTAGCATCCCGAGGGTTGCTGGGTTCAACCCATTTGAAATGACTTCATCGTCCCTCGGCCCACCATGCCCTTGAGCAGGGGCGTCAATTGGGTATGGCAGGGGTATGCAGCTGCCATACCCTGGGTCCAGGGGGGAGAAATAAAAGTTGCTTTTAAATATAAATCCATGAATGTCTCTTCGTCTATCTGTTCTGGTTATGATGTTGTTAAATTACAGTAAAATAACTACAAATGCAAAATTTTACAAAATGGTTTAACAAGGTATTATGATTATATTCTCCACACCACACTTGTATTCTCCCCATCTTGACAAGATGGTATATTCCCAGGTTCCGCAGGTCAGCTGCACAGGTGCAGTTCATTATTGTTAATTGTGGCACGTTTACTAACATGCCAAGTTTAGCTGCACTTGAACAACCATTCCAGGCTGCCATATCCAGCCCAAGAAACCGTAGAAACGGGGGAAAAAATAGAATGTACTTCTTAAAATAAATGTATCATGCCTGTTGCTAAGGTATGGCAACATGACTGGTGTCTTGCACGCGTGCGAAGGCGTGCAAGACACCAGTCATGTTGCCATACCTTAGCTTTTTCTGAACTGACGCCACTGCCCTTGAGCAGGGCATTATGAACGTATATGCTTAAGAAACAGTCCTGAGGGACAGACACCACATGTTTCTGAATCTGGATCTGGATCTATTTTACTGTGCAACGGCTCAGAGGTTTTACAATAGAATGGCATTATAACCTCTCATAAAAATCTACTGCTTCTTCCCGTGGGGTTGTGGTTTTGATGGGCTGAAGCACAACAAAGTCTTAACTCTCTCCGTCTCTCGGTCTTTCTCTCTCTCGGTGGACACCGGCTTCATTTCACGCGAGAAACAGGGCATGCAGTTGCAAAATTTGGATTCATTTCGAGTTTATATCGTTTGGTTTGACCACATGACCCTAGCGTCCCCGATTCTGAGGCAGACGTCCGGTGAAGTAGCCGATCTACAAAGATCAGCATTTATTTTGGCTAAGGGATTTGGTGTAGAGGGGAAAAAAAGAGGGGGCTTAGTATAGACCCCTGGGGGACTCCAGTTTGAGTGGTTTGTTAAAGGTTTGTTAACAGTATTTGTGAAGTTCGTCAGATGACCCTGACACTCCTGGAGAGTGCAAAGTTTACATCCCATAGCCTGAGGAGACGGTCATCGGCAGTTTACAGTGGCAGTAATCAGATTTCTATTCACACATCACTCGTTCGGACAAAATCCCACCCAGTACACATTATCACCTCAAACAAGGCTGCTGAACAGCGCCACTTAAAGGTTGGTCACCCAGCGATATTGTGTTGAGGTCGTACTGATACGGACAGACAGATATATGGACATACCCGCGCGGTCAGTTTTGAAGCGGTTGACGCCACTCAAAAAAAAAAAAAAAAAAAAAAACGTTCCACACAGAATCCACTGGTGTGTCCTCCCTCCAAGCTCCTCCACTCTCTAACCTCACGTTATACCGCAGGCTTTTCCACAGTGCCTGTGGAAAAGCCTGCTTACCCAGTGTGATAGCAGGGCCTAGAGCCCACCATGCCATATCCAGTAATTTGCACATTTACACCATACATCCACACAGCCTTTCCTACTCCTCTCTAGGGCTGTCACAATTATTACATAATCGTCTAATCGTGATTATTTTACATAATCGTGATTATTTTTCATAATCATCATAATCGTTTCCATGTAAAAAATAGTGGAAATAGCAGATCTACAAGCTCACAACGCGTCGCGATGCGACGCGTTGTGAGCTTGTAGATCGGCTATTTCCACTATCAATGTTCTTTTTTAAGTATAAAGTTGTCAAATATGTCAGTAATTTCTTTGTATATTTAGCGTATGTGTCATATCTACCATGTGCAACTTCAAAGTTAATCGCCAATTATTTGAGTGACAAATTGTCATGTAAAATGTCACATCGTGACAGCCCTAATTCGCACATTTACACCATAACAGCGTTTCCTACTCCTCTCGCCTTTCTAACCAATCGGTGGTCTGCAGCGTGTTCGCGTCACCATTTGGTATCACCTCGTCTCGCGTGGAACCTTGATGGAGGTGCACAGTGTATGCCAGATGGAATGCCATAAAAGTGGAGTTGAGTCAAGCTGGTACCATAATGCGGAAAAGCGCCACTTATCTGCCTGGAAAGTGCTTCCATTACCAACGCGTTGCACTTTAAAGGTGTCGTTCTGCAACACTGCACACGCAGTATTTGAATACTTAAATACTTTTGAAGCCAGGTTTACCGTAAGGGTTTTTTTTTTACGCAACGGTGGACTCTCTATAAAGTTTCGTTTTTGTTACGTCTATGACTGACTTTTCCTTTTAACCAGTGCACTGTTCTCCTCTTACTGCAGCGGAGGATTTACTGTTTGGGTCAGGGACGTGCTGGCCATTGGGAAAAGCGGAACAACTCCCGAACGGCCGGTTCATTCCCAGCCGGTCCAGGCCGGCCATTAGGAAAAAATAAAAAAATAAAATGTCTGCCTTCGTTCCATTTTGGGGGCTGGGCGGCCAACAAAGTAAATCGTCACTGTCGGGCAGAAACCTTGTATCTCCAAGTTTCAAATTTGTACATTTTTAAAAGTAAAGCCCTGCTTCACCATACAAGGCTTTTGCACAAAAGTAGTGAAAACAGCCGATCTACAAGCACACAACGCCTCGTTGTGTTTAAATCTGTTTTTTTAGTTTAAATCATTTTTAAAATGATAAAAACAAACGGTTTTGGACATACAAGGTTTCCACCGGAAAACGATGAAATATAACTCATGTAATTGGCCCACTGCCTTGTCACTTTGTCACAAATCTTTGAGTAGCAGCAGCGCTATAGAGAGAGATCTCTCTCTATAGCGCGCAATGAGGGCCTCTCCGACTCTTTTTCCCGGGCTGAATCAGGGGCCCAGCACGTCCCTGGTTGGGGTTGTCAGAGGAGTTTGTTGGCAGAGAGCTGCTCCATTGTGAGCCATGCCAGAGGCTCTGCAGGACCTCACACCACAACTAGATAGGACAGGACATGTTAACACACACTCTCTCTCTCTCTCTCTCTCTCTCTCTCTCTCTCTCTCTCTCTCTCTCTGATATATCTCTCTATCACAGCTGCATCTCTCTTTGATGTAACTAAACCAGACCTGGGCATTGTGCGGCCCAGGGGCCGTATGCAGCCCTTTGGTTCGATCTGACCGGCCCTTGGAGGGTTAATGGCAAATTACAAAAGAAACACATTTTCAAATTTTACCTCATGCATGGACTTAAGCTGCATTTCTTTTAATTTGAAGTTTTTTATTCACGTACATATGGATGCACATGTGTGTGTGATCATTGGATGTTGTCTCAATAACAAGCAGGTGGTCAGACTGGTCACCTGTCAAGACGACCTGCCTTACCTTACCCATCAAAAATGGCTAAAGAGGCAAAAAGAAAGAAAAGTCGATGCCGAATGCCGGGTTTTCAAAACTTAAAATTGGACCGCTAAGTATTTATCTTCTTAAGTCGGAGGTAAAGCCGTGTGTTTAGTCTGCGGGGAGCACATCTTGCGGTGAGAACTGCCTTTTGGCCTGGCCCTCCACAATATTTTCTGTTGTTCACGTGGCCCCATGAAAAAGAAATTGCCCACAACACCCGAGCGCAACCAAACCTAAAGTGACTTGCCTTTTAGTTCTACTGGATCTCTTCCCCACTCGTCCCTCCCTTGTAACACTTTAGTCTAGTTTTTATTTGTTGACGAAATTGTCAATATATTTAATCTTAGTATTTAGTCATCACAGCTTTGTTTTTATTTAGTGAAAAAAGGTAGTCGGCAAAACATTTTTCGTCATAGTTTTATGCGTCAAAATGAACACTGTCACAGGGTTAAAGAGGTGGTGCCATGATTCCCCCCCCCCCCCCCCTCCCTCTAAAACATGATTATCAGGTATTATGATTATACTAGGAGGAAGATTTTTTCCCAAAAAAAGTATACAGAAAGAGTTAAAAAAAAATGTTTTATGTGGCCACACCCCCTGTTCATTAGGTATGCATGGATGTCATGGTGGGTGGTGACCCAGCTGAAGTTAGCCACACCCCACAGTGTTGGGTGAATGGTAATTAGGGGAGGAGTTGATTCTGTGATGTAAAAGTATCTGTGTTTTTTAACTGACACTTTTGACCACAAGGTGGCAGCCTCCAAGAGAAAACAAACAAATACCAAGAGAATACATAATTGCTCATAAAAACCACATCAGGGGTTACAACGATGTACTTTCAACCTCCTAGACACATGAAAAACAGAAAAAGTACAAAACTATGGCACCACCTCTTTAACAAGTGACCGAAGCGCCTGTTAGGACTTACCCATGCATGGCGTGGAGAGGGTGTGGCTCATAATGGTACCGCCCCTCATGGTGTCGCATGTCGATGGGGATGGGCGTGTGGAAGGTAGGGAAGACATGATGAGCACCTGAGAGAGAGAGAGAGAGAGAGATGGGAAAAACCTCAGTAAAGGAACAAAAGATTCAAATGTAAACTTTTCAAACTACTCCACTTCTCATTTGTTTTTTTTCACGCGTTTTACAGTAAGCTACATCAATCTGTAGCTTACTGTACGAGGCACCTGCGGCTGAAGAGAAACACTTTCCAATTCCCGAATTGCAGCGGGGTTTCACGTGACCGGGAAATCCGGTTCCCTCGCAGACAGCAGTGTTAAATCATGTTTAAAAGACGAAATAAGTTAAAATAGACGATTTCCATGGCAACCGGCGATTACATTTTGTTAAAGCCTCTTATCCCAAAAAAGAAACGAAGTTTGAGCACACGGTTCAGATCCTAGATCAGCGACATTACAATCAACCAACGGTACCAGGAACACAAGCACCAGATCCTACAGTATACCAGTGGACACGGTGTCTCTTGCGTTAATGTGATGCCGTGATAGTTCAGGGAATGTGTTTGTGTAACAGTACAGTATAGTGCGGCGTTCCGTGATAGGCTCCATGCCCGCCTCACAGCGGGGGGGACGCAATAACGGCGCTTTTACAGTTCCCATAATCCAGCTGTAATGGGAACCTTCCAGTCTTGTCATGGGGCAGATCGGCGCTGTGAGGAGCGCAGGTCCATTTAACGGTCTGCCCCGTCTAATAAGACCAACGCAAAGTCTTTTATTGTAACACACAACAATGAGCTGCGTTCCCCTTTTATACGAGGGACAAAGAATGTGTAAATGAAGCGTTTCCTGCCGTTTTCAAAAGGTCTGCTGGCTTCGGGGAAAACGCGGGGCTCATTAGAAGCACACTGCAGATATGCATTAATTACTGCTATTACAGCGTCTGAGTACACAAGGCTTTAGAGTTCAAGTCTTTAGATGTTTAGGGTGGATGAGCGCAGCTCCATTTAAACAGTGCAGCGACAGGCAGCTGCACCTCCGCATGTTTTAATGATCAGGAAGGAACAAACTAAAGGGATGTTAACCACTTAAGACTTTAGTCCTGCATAGAGCACCCAAGTCTGACGTAGTTTACACCTCCTACCTGCATGGGCCGCGTTTTCTTTCCCCATTACCGAGTGAATTCCCATGGACTTCTTTTTCACGTTAAATAAGAACTGTGTTCCTAAAATAAACAAATGATCTATGATGGTTTGATTCATATGGATATGAAGTATCAACTGGCGGCGAGAAAACGCTAATGTTACCGCTGCAAAATTAGTAATGTTTTCGCCGGAAACAGACTGTATTAAATACGAGTGACTGCCTATCGTGAACGATACAGAGCCACATCCCCGTCAATATCGCAGAGACAGTTTGTTTATTTTTGGACCACAATGCTCACATGAGACGGTTTTAAGATGAAACAATGTTATTCACCATAGAGAAAAATCTACAAGTGACGTCAGGACTTTGGTACTCGATATCAGTGGTTCCCAAACTTTTTTTGCCCGTGACCCAAAAGAGAAATTAGATGTTTTGCTCAATCAGCAATTCTACAAGATTGTAGACCGGCTATTTTCATTACTTCTTAAACATCGTGTTCTAATTTATGGAATTTCTTTGTTTTTTCTTTCATTACAAATCTTAGAAATCTGTTTTTGATTCCTTAAAAAAATGCTTTTTGGGACCCAAAGGGACCCATAAAAATATGTCTGCGACACACAAATGGCTCCCGACCGACTGTCTGGGAACCAGTTATCTATATCGTTGTTGTCGGGCGGAAACCTCGTATCTCCAAGTTTCAAATGTGTACGTTCTTTCGCAAAGTAAAGTCATACAAGGCCGTCGCACGAACGTAGTGAAAACAGCAGATCTACAAGCACACAACGCCTCGCGGTGCGAGGCGTTGTGTGCTTGTAGATCGGCTGTTTTCACTAGTTTAAATCATTTTTAAAATGATAAATACAAAATGAACGGTTTTGGACATACAAGGTTTCCACCTGACAACGACGATATACTTCGTCGTCGTACGAAGCAGCGAAAATAGCGATCTACCAGCTCACACAGCACCTTGACCCCGTCTCCCTGGGGTTCATCCCTAATAGCTGGTTGGTTGTCCGTGGTTCACCGTGCCTAGGGTGAACCGGGAACGACAGGGTCAAAGGTCAGAGCTTAGCTTCAGGCAGGCAGTAGTACTTGTCAACCAGTGCTGTAGGTGTCCTTCCTGACACCAGGAGGTGTCCTTCCTGACACCAGGGTCTAAATGTCTCAATGGAAGAGTAGGGAGACCAGTGGTGAAAAAAGTACTTCAATGTTTTAGTAAAAGAAAATCAAAATGTTACTTACGTACAGTACTTAAAGGACAACTTTAGTTTTTTACAACAAGGGTTCATATTTTAGATTGTAATTAAAGAATATAAAAGATGAGTGTTAAAATTATTTCATTGACTTCTTTCTATTGTTTTAGAGATTCTTATTTCAGTGGTTCGGGGCATGCATACACGTGGCTAAATATGTAATTTTGAATAAGCCCATTCCCAAGATACAACGCAACCTTTCATGGTTGGATGTGACTTATGGGGGATAGAAGTGTTACTGTAAATAGCAATAAAGAAAGTGCTGGCTTATTGTCTCTAAAAAAGACATATTTAGCCACTTGTACGCATGCCCCCATGCGTACACATGCCCCACATTTTAGAACGGTAAACGCAATAAAACAAAAGAACTAAGCAAATGAGAACATTTTAACACTCACTTTTTCTTTTCTCTAATTACAATCTAAAATATGAACCCTTGTTGTAAAAAAACAAAGTTGTCCTTTAAGTTAAATGTACTTAGTTACTTTACACCACTGAGGGAGACCTCCTCCAACCACTGCAGAAGTGTACTAGTTATATTGTATTGACGATGATCTTGACCCCTAAACACTTGAACCCTAGCGTCCCTACTCTGGTGGGAACATAGCTAAAAAATAGCCGATCCACAAGCTCACAACGTAGATCGGCATAGAAATGGTGTAGACTAGAGGGAAATGATGTAGAGCAGTGGTTTTCAAAGTGGGTGACGGGGCACCCTGGGGTGCGGCGACGGCAGTCCAGGGGTGCCGCGAGATCATTTGATAATATTTGGATTTTTTTTTTAGACACTTGAAAAAATATTTAGTTAGTTTTAAACTTGAAATACAAAGTTATTTTCAGTCAGTTCTAACCAAAATGGCTGTTATCTCAAAGTTTTCCTCGCAACATAATCACTAAAATTCGTCACTGACGGGCAGAAACCTTGTATCTCCAAGTTTCAAATTTGTACGTATTTTGGTAAAGCAAAGCCCTGCTTCATCATACAAGACTGTCGCACAAAACTAGTGAAAACAGCCGATCTACGTGCTTGTAGATCTGCTATTTTCACTAGTTTAGTGCATTTTATAGATGATAAATACAAAACGAACGGTTTTGGACATACAAGGTTTCCACCCGACAACGACGATATGCTATAAATATAACGTGTTGGGAGTGAATATTATAATGTAGGGGTGCCTCGGATTAAAAGAAATATTCATGGGGTGCCCTGAGACAAAGAAAAGTTTGGGAACCCCTGATGTGGAGGGTAAAAAAAAAAAGAGCGGACCCAAGTACCGAGTCGACCCTGATCAACTAGTTTAGTAAGAACAACCGAGTGGTGACCTCTATCCGAGAGGAGCTCTGGGGAACGATAGAATAACCATGAGTAGGAAGCATGGAGGTCTGCACGCAACAACCAAACCGCAACCTAATTAATATTGAATGCTTGGCGTGATGAGGCTTTCAGAGGTTCTCTGAGTCAGCATTCCTAGGCTTTGCTCTGAAATCCCTCCATGTCGCTCACTCGGACCGTCAGCCGTCACACGGCTAAGCCCGTGGAGCCGCCGGGTCTCAGCGTAAAAAAGTCCCGTTTTTCTTCTTAAAACACCTTTTGTTGTTTGGAGATGTGTTACTTTGTCCCCCCTGGCGCTGAGTTCCTGTGAAAACAAGGCGTAACAAGACTCCGGGCCTGCGGGCCGCGCTGGAATGCTCCGCGTTTGTTTTCACAGAGGATCCCAGACATAAAGACAGGCATTACTGCTACTTAACCCTGATTGAGGCTATTGTCCCTGGGATTGGTCCTGTCGTGGGCCTCCCTCTCCCTCGTCCTCTCAGGACCCCAGTGATGCCTGCTTCAACCGGGGGTCCAGACCAGTAGGCTTCGATTTGTGGTAATAATAACGTGAAATAAACAGGGGAAGGAGCATTTTCTTAACCACATTCGCCCTATATACTTCTTTGTACAAGCTCACAACACAGCGTGGCACATTCATTGTGAGATGTAGATATTTTTGCAAGTATTGACAAATGGTGTCCAAAACAGGGATGCCAGTGTTAACAATGGTTGCATATGTTTTTAATTAAAATGTGTTAAATTGTGATATAAACTAGACCAGGTCACCTGGTCGTGCCAGACCCGCAATGAAAACTAGTATGGCACTGAACTAACACATGAACACACAGGATTTTATAGTCTCAGCAACAAAGCGTAGTGAGCTTGTAGATCGGCTTTTTTCACTAGTATGGCACTGAACTAACACATGAACACACAGGATTGTATAGGCTGAGCAGCTGGAAATGTTTGTGAGCTTGTAGATGGGCTGAGGAATTTATAGTGTCAGCAGCTCGTCAGCCAACTCAACTCAGCTGGTCCTGTACAGGTGACGGCACTCAAGGCAATCAGCCCAGCAAGGGAAGGGAGGGGCAGATGAGCAGGCACACTGAGGAAAAAAGGGACAGGCACACTGAGGAAAAGAGGGACCGACAGACCGACCGACAGACCGACCGACAAAGCATTATGTAGGCCGACCCCCTGGGTCTGGCAAATATCACACGAAATGCATGTATTTATTTAGTCTGACCAGAAGCAGGGATCAAACATACCCTATACCGTCCATAAAAATGAATGGCGAGAGATCCCCGATCCCCCAGTATATCCATCCCTGAGTACCAGTACTGGTACCATAGATCAGTCAGTGGTTCTCAAAGTGGGTGCCGTGACTGTCTGTCTGTAAAGAAGTGCCCTCTCCAGACCATGAATGCAGTTTTTACTATGGTGAAAGAAATGCAAATGCCCCCTCTTTCCATGCCATACCTGAAGGCAGCATTGGAGAGAATGAAATGCCTTGTCCAAACTCTCCTGAACTTGAATGCAGCATCTTATGTTGAAAGAATTGCCCTCTCTTTGTAGAAATCAAGCATCGAAAATAGCAGCAAGCTTGCTTGGAGGTCTGCTATTTTCACCAGATTTCAGCCCCTGGCTCTGTAACATTCAAGTCCAGGGGTGCCACAGAATACTGTGATAATATTGTCATTTATCAATATCACTTCAATTTAACCACTTCGTCTAAGTTAGTTAGTTGGACCACCAAACCATCTCGCCCCAAAATAGCCGATCTACAAGCTCAGAAAGCGTCGCGTTGTGACGCGGTGTGAGCTTGAGGATCTGCTATTTTTTGGTGAATGAACGTCCCCCCCAGAATAGGGATGCTGGGTTAAGTAAATGTTAAAAGTTTTTTCACTGTCGCCCACCAAAAAAAAAAAAAAGGCGATTTTCTCCACCGCCGTACGACAAAGTGTAAATCAGGCTTCATGGTGACAATTAATGACTTTTGTTCACCCCCCCCCCCCCCCCTTCTCTCTTTATTTTCCTCTCACTCTTCCTCTCTCTCTCTCTCGCTCTTCTTGTCTTGTCTCGTCTCACAAACACAGCTTAGTGTTTGTGTCAAGATGGAACTCGGCCAATTAGAGAGAGAGAGAGAGAGAGAGAGAGAGAGAGAGGGAGAGAGGGAGAGAGGGAGAGAGGGAGAGAGAGAGAGAGAGAGAGGGAGAGAGGGAGAGAGGGAGAGAGAGAGGGAGAGAGAGAGAGACTACCAAGTCAAGTTGTGTCTTTATAAAAGCCATGAGGACAAGCTGAGAGTGTGAGCTTTGTTTCAAGAGTGTCGACAGAAGTTGAAGCTTTGTGTGTACTCACCCTGCTTGACACTACTCTGTCTCTGTGTGTGTGTGTGTGTGTGTGTGTGTGTGTGTGTGTGTGTGTGTGTGTGGGGGGGGGGGGGGGGGGGGGGGTCAAGGAGTAGGTCAGGAGGCCTGGAATCGGATCAAACAATGGTTTAATGAATGAATCTTCTCTGAATTTACACTGAACACTGGAAGTTCTCAACTCATTAGTCAAGCAAACGCGCGCGCACAGCCGCACACACGCGCATGCACGCACACACACGTTTGTAACAGCACTTTAGATTGGACCAGCCTTGTACCGGAGATTGTGATTGGACTCCCATAATAACCATATAAGATGGGGAGCGGTGCTGATTGGCTAATGACAGACAGGTGAACAGAGAGGAAGCTGTCTCTCTCTCTCTGGGTTCGGTGCAGTGTTGCCAAGTCTGTTTGTTATAAGCCCGGGTTCTCAAAAAAAAACATTTTTAGGCTTTTTTTTTAGACAAGCACTTGGAATTGTATAGGTATTACATGTAATGTAGTCTGGAGGGATTCGCATTGAAACCTGGTCTGAAGGGGCGTTACCACTGTGATTTTTTTCCCAAATCAACAGCCAATGAAGACGAGGAGGCGTCGCCCACAGTAGTGGGTGCTCATTGTAAAACAAGACCGTAGGAAACCCCTACCGGGAAGTGGGAACGTTCCTGCAGGGTCGCTACAATACAAAATAAACCTAATCTACTTTGAATCACCCAGTTCAAATAACAATCCAATCCTTAAACATACATTTATATGCCTACATGTTAGAAATAGCAATATTATTATAAAGGGTCAAGGATTTCAATGAATGTGAATTGTTTGTGTAATGGTCTGATTCTAGTGCATTTGACTGACCAAAGTCACCACCACCGATTACATTATCATGTTTCATTGATCTTTTTGTTGTTGTTGTCCAAGTCCTAACGTGCATGCATGTATGCAGCCAAAATGGTGATTTCAAATAGGCCTAAACATACAACTCACCTTAATGTGTCAGCCAGCCATATGCTAATGCTACCGACAGAAAGCATTAAGTACCGAACTCGTTAGCATAATAAACTGTCGTCTGTGATTGTCGAGCAGTTTAATCTGAGTTACCAGAATAAGCAGCAATCAAACAATGGAAAGATATGCCGTACGTTTTAATAGCCTTCATGAAAACACCACCAAAACGCATAAATCAGGCATTCATAGGGTGAGGATATGACTTACTGGTTTAGTTGTTTTACAGCTAGTAGTATAGCCTACTACTAATAATGTAATATTAAACACGAAATCCAATAGTAGCATATGGCCCCAACAATCATAATATTCTGTTACTTTATTTCTTACAGAGGTAAAGTTAGTTAGACTTGAATATAAAAGTAATCAAATCAGTAGGCTTACATCTCTGTAACATAATGGCCCAGCACTTCCACAGAAATTGTATTACTACCCAGCCTGTACAAACGGCATCCATGGCTAATTTTAGAAATGTAAATGAAAATCCCAAACAGCAGAGCTGTCTATGTATGCATTTGCTCAATCATTAAACATAATAATTCTATAGCCCCTACTTGATGTAGATGGGATTATATTTGAACAAAACATAAATAGGTCTGTCAAGGAATATTTGCAAGAGCAGTTCCTTATTATATGCTCATACATTATACAAATAACCTGAAATCTACATTTGTCATAATATCCAGTGGCAGACTGATATTGAACATTTATAGTAATACTCACAGCACAGGTGATACATTAAGCTAGGTAAAACATTCTACATATAGTGCATATCCAAATAAATGTCCAGGCAAGTGTCATAACAGGCTTTATTTGTACACCCAGAGGTTGCATTTTGACCAGAAGGCAAGTGTGTCCAACACCAAATCTGCATTTCATTTCTACATGAATGTTCTCCCTAAGACGCTGATGCTGTGAGTGCACTGGTATTGATGCAAACAGGATGGAATACAGCTCTCCATGGCACTTCCTAAAAGGAACTTCTGTCCCTGGCTGTCGCAGGCCCTGTGGGAGAAGAGAAAAAACAAACATCACAACACTGAAACAACAATAATGATTGAGCTAATTATGAACCCTTTACAATTAGAAATAAGCCAATGTTTTCAAACAGTCCCTTTACTTAAAACAAATGGGAAACTGTGTCTGACAGCATTCTTGTTACTGCTATTAAAATATCAATGTAAATTGGCACCCTTTGTTTGGCTATATACCCTTAAATTTACACAAGGGCAAAACATCTATTGTTTATAAAGTACCTGGAATGCCAGGCACACACCTAGACCACTTAGCACCACATCATCTAATTCTAAGGCTTACTCTGTGTAGCTATTGAGTATCAGGAATCATGGTGTCAGGTCTACTATATTGTGTTGCAAATTAATGTCCTCTGACTGATGGTCCCTTTTAAAACGAGCTGTAGATCAACCATTTTCAAACAGCCTATAGGTATAAAATAGGGCTAACGTGTTCTATGTATGTTTTTATAATATTATGTATTATAATGGATGCATCTAAAGTTTTCAAATAATATAGTGGAATAAAATTACAATATTTGGATCCGGGATGGAGTAGAAATAAAAATATGGCTACAAAACCTACAGTACAGTGAGTAAATGTACTTACTTTACACCATTGATGTCCGGCCATACCACGCCAACAAGAACTGTTTATCATCACATTCAACTGCCATAAGTGGTTGAAAGATAGGACCTATATAGTTATTATAGTGGCCCATGTGGGAATGATGCTTTACTGTTTGTGATCGGTTGAATGTGATTAAAGCAGTTCTTGTTTGCATGATATGGTCGGACAATGGTGTAAAGTAGCTACATTTACTCCAGTACTGTACTTTGCAGACATTATAGCCTAATAAATATTACATTGAGCACTGTAGCCCTACTTTATACATAGTCTGGATTTACACGGCGCGATGCAACACTATCGTGAGCTTGTAGTCTATTTTCAAACATTTTGGACTTACTTTTGATGCTTTTAAGTAGATTTTGATGGCAATACTTTCCGGAGGATTTCTACATTGCAGTATTGATACATTTTGGGCCCTTTTTTACACCACTGCCAGACAGATAATAACATTGATTTGCTTACCAATACGTTGTATGGTATCCTTTAGCTTCGATGTAGCTGCTGGATGCTAGTGAATCCTCAATCCGGTGAAACAAAAACAAAGTAAATTTTCTCGTCCATTCCAATTAGGTAGCGACCGCTTCAATGCAAAAAACAAGTCATGAGTACATGGCTGGGAGTCAATAAACACAGTGGCAGCGTTCTGTGTTAAAACAAAACGTGCATCATTCACGTCTATATGCTACAGAGTGAGCGAAAGTTTATCTAAACTGTTTACACGGACCCTCGCCTCGGGAACACAGGATTTTATTTTGGCAAATCCGGTATGGGCGGGTTTGCTCCGAGCTGGCCGAGACATGATTGGAGGCTCAGATAGAGAGCGGGGCCAACTTCCTTTGGCCAGAAAAATAGACGTTTCTTACCAGGCGCTTTATTTTTTTTCCGATCGCCAAAATAAAAGCCTGGTTCACGAGGCTACATGTAATGTGACTCGCTTCCACAGATACATTTTGTGAAAATAGCAGATCTACGTACTCACAACGCCTCGCGTTGCGTACTACAGGGGGTCCTCCAAATCCTTTGTGTGATAGAAACGTTTTTCTCCTTTTTTATATTAACCACTTGAACCCTAGTGTCCATATTCTAAGAACTTTAGACAAAAATAGCAGATCTACAAGCTCACAATGCCTCGCGCTGCAAGGCGTTGTGAGCTTGTAGATCGGCTATTTTCGGCAAAGAGGTTTGGTGTAGAGGGGAAAAAAGTACAGAGTGAGAGGTCAAGTTTATTAAGTATTGACGGTTCAAGTTGTTAAATATCTGAAAACACACGTTTATATGAATCAAAAATACACTGATGATTGTGCTGTCAAACAATGAAACTATATATATGAACAGGTTGTGGGGGTCCCTGCTTCATCTTTCTGTCAACTAAGCGGTGCTTGGCCTGAAAACGTTGAAGACCCCTGCTATAGTTGCCTCATTTGGGCTTGTTTTCATAGACCCGGTTGCTTGCCTGCTTGTTTCTCTCCAAAAAATCTGGCGACATTGTTTCAGCGTTGAGTTGCGACTGCGAGGACTCATTTTTCAGAGCAGCAATATAATGTACTGGAGAAATGCACAGAGAGAGGGGGGGGGGGGGGCAGAGACAGGGGAATGATAGAATTGGGGGAAAGAGAGAGAGAGAGAGAGAGAGAGAGAGAGAGAGAGAGAGAGAGAGAGGGAGGGTGGGGGCAGACAGGGGTGTCGCACCAAATTCTGGGCCCTGGGTACAAGGATTCACTGTGTTATTGTGTGCTTTAACTATTGAAAAATAGCAGATGTACAAGCTCACAGCGCGGCACCGAGTGCCGCGCTGCGAGCTTGTAGATCTGCTATTTTTGACTTTTGACTTACTTATGACTTACTTTTGACTTACTTATGTTTCTATGTCAGTGGTGCTCGAACCTTATCCTGTGAAGGACCCCCAAAATGATATGTATTTGACCACGGACCCCCATCTCAACATATTTAGTTCCAGGGACCCCCCCCCCCCCCCCCCCCCAGAAGCAAAATTTGAGTTACAAATGTTCACTTAAAAAAAAACATTCAAAGATTTGCACACATTTTCAGACTTTTCTAAAATAGCAGATGTGCCGCACTGCGAGCTTGTATATCTGCTGTTTTTCAGTAGCTAAAGTATAAAATAATTCCAGGCCCCTCCTCCACCTTGGGCCCTATAGTAACTCAGTCCCACTCCCCCCCCCCCCCCCTTGTGACGCCCCTGGTGGGGGCAGAGAGAGAGAGAGAGTAGAGAAAGAGAAGGAGCAGGAGACGAGGAGGAGAAGGAGGAGGAGAGATTAAGGGGTGCGCTTGATTGAGACAGGAAATTCCAGGAGGAAAAGTTGGCTTGGATCCTAACTACACACACACACGCACATGCGCGCACACACGCACACACACACACGCACACGCACACACACACACGCACACACACACAGACACACACACACACACACACACACGCACACACGCACACACGCGGGCGCGTGCGCACACTGAGGCCGTGAGTTTCCCAGCAGTGCACTCTGGGTAAGCAGCCATGCAGTGTAAAGTGGTGGTGGGGGAGACGGCTTGTTACTGCTGTAAAAAAAAAAAGAGAAAAAAAGAAGGAAAAAAAAGAAAGGAAAAACATACTCTCAGTGTGTGTTTAATCACAGTCTGCATTTGTGCCGTCCGTTTGGGTGCATTTCTTTTTCCTTTTTTTTTTTTACACCCTGACAGTTCAATTAAAACGTGGAGGATTTGACTGCGTTGAAAAGAACAAACAGCCACAGCATACGGGTGGCGACAGAGTGGATTTATGGACTTACAGGAGGAGAGCACACAGAACACACGGCCTCCTGAAGAACTCACTCCTCTTCAGCGGTGGACCCAAACGCTCCAGTATTACAAAACGTGAAACTTTCTATCAGGGACGTGCTGGGCCCCTGATTCAGCCCGGGGAAAAAGAGTGGGAGAGGCCCTCATTGCGCGCTATAGAGAGAGAGATCTTGCTCTATAGCGCTGCTGCTGCTACTCAAAGATTTGTGACAAAGTGACAAGCCAGTTATATTTCGTCGTTGTCGGGTGGAAACCTTGTATGTCCAAAACCGTTTGTTTTGTATTTATCATTTTAAAAATGATTTAAACTAGTGAAAACAGCCGGCGTTGTAGATCAGCTTGTAGATCAGCTTGTAGATCAGCTGTTTTCACTACTTTTGTGCGACGGCCTTGTATGATGAAGCAGGGCTTTGCTTGGTGAAAGAATTTACAAATTTGAAACTTGGAGATACGAAGTTTCTGCCCGACAGTGACGATTTACTTTGTTGGCCGCCCAGCCCCCAAAATGGAAGAAAGGCCGACATTTTATTTAATTTTTTTTCCTAACGGCCGGCCTGGACCCGCCGTTCTGGAGTTGTCCCGCTTTTCCCAATGGCCAGCACGTCCCTGCTTTCTATACTTGGGGTCGACACTAAGGTCTCAGAGGCAGGCACGTGCACACATAAGACATCAAAGGAGGCTTGAGCCCCTGCCCTTGTAAAAAAGTTCCCTCTCCAGACCATGCATGTATTTTTTGCTATGGTGAAAGCAATGCAAATTCCCTCTTTCCATGCTGCCATACCTGAAGGCAGCATTCAAGAGAATTGCCTCGTCCAAACTCTACCTCTCTGCTCTCTATATGTAGAAATCCATCTCCAGTATTGATTATATTCTTGACTTGCTTATCAAGCACCGCAAAATAGCCGACCGCTATTTTCGATATTTTCACCAAAAGGCCCTTTTAGAAATGTCAGCCCCTGCCTCTCTAACATTCTCTGCACGTCCCTGGTCAGAGGCACTTGCCCTTCTGGCAGGTCATGTTCTACTTGCCCCATGGTCATGGCCACTTGTCCGAAAAGTATATTCATCCATTATAAAATGACAGGTAAAACCGACACTTGTAGAAGCAATAAGCCACGCGAGGCTTGTGGTTACCTGTACTTTACACTGGCTGAGAGGGTTGGAGACACTCGGCTGCGCCTCGTGTCTCCCTACGCCTCTCGGCCGGTGTAAAATACCAGGTAACCACTCGCCTCTTGTGGCTTATTGCTTCATTAGCACAATGTCGGCTTGGTTTGTGTGTGCTCTGTGTAGGTGCTCTGTTGTGTATATTTTGTGCTCATAAAAAGCAACACTTTGTATGAATAAAGCTTGGAACATGCATGCATACATGTGCACACGCACACACACACACACACACACACACACACACACACACACACACACACACACACACACACACACACACACACACACACACACACACACACACACACACACCGAGTAACCCCTTCCACACACACACACAACAACTTCCAGAAGATAAGGCGATAGAATCCAGGCCCCATCTCACGCGCACACACACACACACACACACACACAAAACACTTTGTGGTCTGGCCTCTTACTCCAAAAGAGGCTTCGGTGTAGAAACCATATCTCCCAGGGAATTAGTTATAAAGCGGTAACAGGAGACAGCTGTGGTGAGAGAGGGGCCCCCCGAAGGCCCCCGGGGGCCCCTGCACAACTGGACAGGCTCTCAGGGGATGTTTAGTCTGGTCGTGTGTGTTGGTCTGTCATAGGACAGCTTTGTTTTTGGTGTTTGGGGTTTGGTCTAATAATACAGTACAATGGTCCTCAAACTGGATCATGTCAAGGACCCACAGATTAATATGTATAGCCTATTTGGCTTCATCCGCCAGAACCACGGTGTGTTAGTGCCGTGCTCCTCGACATTTTCAGGCCGCGACCCCCAAAATAATCGTATTTTAACTTGAGGCGGTTGGATGTTGGCATTAGGGTTGTGTGTGTGTGTGTGTGTGTGTGTGTGTGTGTGTGTGTGTGTGTGTGTGTGTGTGTGTGTGTGTGTGTGTGTGTGTGTGTGTGTGTGTGTGTGTGTGTGTGTGTGTGTGTGTGTGTGTGTGTGTGTGTGTGTGTGTGTGCATTCACACACATGCATGGTTGAACTGGATGGAGGTCAGGTGTGGAGTATGGTGGTCTATGCTGTGGGGGCTGTTTGAGGACCTGTGTCCTCAAAAGGCGTGTATTTGGACAGCGGTCACAGAATCAACGATGCCATTAATTAAAAGCTAACCTGCAGAGTCAGCCGAGCAAACGGTGTGTGTGTGTGTGTGTGTGTGTGTGTGTGTGTGTGTGTGTGTGTGTGTGTGTGTGTGTGTGTGTGTGTGTGTGTGTGTGTGTGTGTGTGTGTGTGTGTGTGTGTGTGTGTGTGTGTGTGTGTGTGTGTGTGTGTGTGTGTTAGCTTAGGCGAAGCTAGTATCTGTACTATGCTATTCTGGTACAGCAACATTTTTGTTTAAATAATATATTTAGTAATATTTCTTATTTATTTTATATTGCATTTTGTTGCAAACCTACAGTAACCCAAGCCTAACCCCTATTCCTAAATATAGCCCTAAATCTAACTCTAACCCTAACCCTAAATCAAACTCCTAAATGCTTGATCCTAACCCCAAACCCAATCTACTTCCTTAGCCCTAAAGATGATAACAAAGCAATTCTTGTGGGGTCCGGCATTTTGTGACCTCAAAAGTAGTAAAGTAATACCCCCCCCCCCCCCCCCCCCCCCACACACACACACACACACACACACACACACACACACACACACACACACACACACACACACACACACACACACACACTGAGCTGTTCTGTATGGTCGTAGTTGTGAAGGAAGCGAGCTAGTTTCTTCCAGATGTGAAGAGCAAAGGTCCCCCTGAACGGCCAAATATTTCAGAAATGTCACCCCGCGTTAAGAACATTCCCATACCTTCATATCAAACTCCAGTGACATAGACCACAGCCATTTAGCGCCAGAGGGGGGTTAATTTAATTAACCCATTTAGACCTAAAATTATTGAATGCTTTAACCAGTGAAAAATAGCAGATATACAAGCTCGCAGCGCGGCACCGAGTGCCGCGCTGCGAGCTTGTAGATCTGCTATTTTTGGAAAAAGTCGTGAAAATGTGTGCAAATCTCTATATGTATTTTCAACGTGAACGATTGTAACTCAAATTTTGCTTCTGGGGGTCCCTGGAACTAGATATTTTGAGATGGGGGTCCGTAGCCAAATAAATATCATTTTGGGGGTCCTTCACATGAAAAGGTTTGAGAACCACTGACACAGTAGTCTCTCAAGAACAGACTAACTGAGCTCCAGTTAAGTGAAAAGGACCTTTTCTTTGACGATGGCTGGCCAGATTGCTGACATAGAAAACATAGGGTTTTTCAAAAAACCTTAGAAGGATTCAAAAGACACTTATAGAATCGGGTCAAAATTCTAATTTTCACGATTTTTTTCAAAAATAGCAGATCTACAAGCTCGCAGCGCGGCACTCGGTGCCGCGCTGTGAGCTTGTATATCTGCTATTTTTCAATAGTTAAAGCATAAAATAATGAAACACAAAATGTGTACCCCGTTCTAAATGGGTTAAACAGATCTCTCTCACTCTCTCTGTTTCTCCTCCCCTATATCCTTTCTTAACCACATGAACCCAAGCATCCCTACCCTTGGCACGTCATAACAGCAACAGTCCGGATCAACTTTTTATGGGAAACTGCATACGAAATGCCAAACATTATTCGTCATCAAGCTCCAACTGACTTGGAATTGGTTGTAAGCACTGGCCGTGCTAGCGTCCCTAATCCGGGCGTGTCATAATGAACGTCGACTCTGCGTCGAATCGAGCAAACGTTTGGCGAAAATAGCCGTACTGCAAAGCTCACAGTCCACGGCAGTGCAACGCATTGACGAGACTTGGGAGTAATAATGAACTGCGTTTTCTTTATAGCGCTTTTCTAAGTACTCAAATGGTACAATGGTTCATTCAGGGACGTGCTGGCCATTGTGAAAAGCGGGACAACTCCCGAACGGCCGGTTCATTCCTGGCCGGTCCAGGCCGGGCCATTAGGAAAAAAGTAAACTGTTTGCACAAAAACTGTTTGCACAAAAGTAAAAATTAAACTGTTTGCACAAAAGTAGTGAAAACAGCAGATCTACAAGCACACTGTAGATCGGCTGTTTTCACTAGTTTAAATCATTTTTAAAATGATAAATAC
>NC_137829.1:40874630-40879630 GCF_963921795.1 Nannobrachium achirus
GAAAGAATGAGTTGGTATGGTGGTTAAACATGCAATTTTGCGATCGCGATCATGCCTAATACATTTCTGGAGGTCCAAAAAAAAAATTTTGAAAAAAAAAATTTGAAAAAAGATTTTTTTTTTTTTTTCCAAAAACGGCCCAAACTCGGGAAACTCGGGGTTGGCACAGCGGTAGTACCAATACAAACTCGGGAAACTCGGGGTTGGCACCATATGTGTTAATATATCTAGTCTTAGTTTTAGTCATCACAGCTTACTTTTTATTTCGTTTTTATTTAGTCTTCGTCAGTGAAAAAAACGCAATCGACAAACATTTTTCGTCATAGTTGTAGTCGACGAAATCAACACTGGTGTGTGTGTGTGTGTGTGTGTGTGTGTGTGTGTGTGTGTGTGTGTGTGTGTGTGTGTGTGTGGGTGCGCTCGCGCCCGCCTGTGTTCAGGGCTCCCCGTCTTCACTGTTTCTACTGTTATGGACGGAGTGGGGAGAGAAAGAAAAAAACAAGAGCAACACAATCTTGGGTTCTATGTGGGATCAAAGGAGTCCCGCTGGCTCGGGGAGTACTTTTCCTTCTTGCATGTGGATCTCATTGAGGGCCGTGTATTTCCTATAAACTGGGACAGATATACCGTTACAGAACCTCACCGAGGAACGTCAAAACAGTCCAAACGTCAAGAGGAAAGAATCCGGTCGCACATTAAGCCGTTCGGGCCTAAAATGATTGAATGCTTTAGCTATTGAAAAATAGCAGATGTACAAGCTCGCAGCGCGGCTGCGGGCTTGTAGATCTGCTATTTTTTTGAAAAAATCTTGAAAATGTGTGCAAATTTTTCAATATATATTTTTCAAAGCAAACTTTTGCAACTCAAATCTTTGCTTCCGAACAAGGTATTTTGAGATGGAGGGTCCGCGGCCAAATAAATGTAATTTTGGGGGTCCTTGACATGAAAAAGTTTGAGATCCACTGATTTAGTGGAAGGATTTAGAAGTCGGGTCAAAGATCGGGTCAAAGATATTCAAAGACTTGCACACATGTTCACATGATTTTTCAAAAATAGCAGATCTACAAGCTCACAGTGCGGCACTCGGTGCCGCGCTGTGAGCTTGTATATCTGCTGTTTTTCAACAGTTAAAGCACAAAATAATGGTTAAAGTGGTTAAAATCTACTCGGGCAGCGTTCAAGGTATTCGAGGGTTAAGGGCGCATCATCGTCGAGAGCGCTGCGGTCGGTCAGACGACCACAACGAGAGGGAAACGGCGATGACAGCGATAACAATCGAGTTGTTTAATGTCATTAAGATGTTCGGGTTCTGATTAAGGCTTTCCACGGTTGCTGTGTAACATCACACCGAGGATTTGTGAGCGCTCTGAACTCCCTGTGATTGCACAGACTTTTGGGGGTTTTTGCTCACTCTTAGCCACTTAAAGGACAACTTTAGTTTTTTTTACAACAAGGGTTCATATTTTAGATTGTAATTAAAGAATATAAAAGAGGAGTGTTAATATTATTTCATTTACTTCTTTCTATTGTTCTAGCGATTCTTATTTCAGTGGTTGGGGGCATGCGTTCAAGTGGCTAAATATGTCATTTTACACAGAATAAGCCCATTCCCAAGATACAACACAACCTTCCATGGTTGGATGTGACTTATGGGGGGCTAGAAGTGTTACTGTAAATGGCAATAAAGAAACTGCTGGCTTATTGTGTCTAAAAAGACATATTTAGCCACTTGTACGCATGCACCCATGCGTACGCATGCCCCACATTTTAGCACGATAAACGCAATAAAACAATAGAACAAAGAAAATGAAAACATTTTAACACTCACTTTTTCTTTTCTCTAATGACAATCTAAAATATGAACCCTTGTTGTAAAAAAAACAAAGTCGTCCTTTAAACCCTATAAATGTTGTCACCCCCCTCCTTGTTCCCCCCTGCACTCCTCGATGAAAATAGCCGATCTACAAGCTCACAAAGTGTCACAAGTAACGTAACCTTTTCTGGATCAGGGCCCATCTGACCTGCTTAACATGGCAGACGAATGGCTGCCGCGTTTAGTTGTCAGATAGATAGATAAATGTAAGCCATTTACCATGAGAGGGAGTGGGTTGTTGGCTGGTTTACCACTGTTTCAGGGTTGTTGCACGAGGCGAAGCCGAGTGCCAAACAACCCTGAAACAGTGGTAAATCAGCCAACAACCCACGACCCTCGAATGGTAAATTGCTTTTCTTCCACTTCTACAAAAACACAGTTGTAACTTGCAAGGTTATTTAGTTATAAAGCTGCGACACAACAGTGGGCGGGGTCCATGAGCCAACTCAAGGTTGTTGACTGATTTACCACTGTTTTAAGCCAATCATAATCCAGTGTCTGAACATGTGACCACAAAAAGTGGTAGAAAGATACCTTTCTTATCCCAAGGGGGGAAATCATTCGCCCAGAGGCAGCACCAACCAACCAACATGTTTCGACCTTACATGTTGGTTTTTATAGAATAAAACGTTGTTTTATTTCCTCGAGTGCTCGGATCTCCGCTTCCTTTTTCAACAGTATTTTCCCCCTGATCCTAGCGGCACCAGATAAACTGAGCACAAAAAGAAAGGGAACTTGGCTTCGGTCCATTATATCTCCCCTTTAATAATACCGATTTGTATCGTGTTTTATATCATTTTTATCGTTGATTCGTCACCTTTACAACGGGGTAGATCGGCTAATTTCAAAAATTGTATATATATATATATATATATAAATATACACAGTATATGGGAGAAAAAATGTTTGCTTCTCGACTTTTGACAGCAAATTCAGATTCAGTCTTAGTCTTTTGAATAACACACCATTTAGTTTTAGTCCTATTTTAGGAATATTTTAGCCTTAGCCGCCGACTAAATATAAAAATATTTATAGTCACAGTGAACACTGCTTCTCGATTATTCGGTTACGAGTCGGCTATTGGTTCTAAATATCGTCTGCCTAGGCTAGGGCTGGGTAATTCTCCCAGCCCTAGCCGTGGGGGCCCTGCAGTAGTAAAGTAGAGTTGCATTCTGAATCAAGCGTTGTGTACATTATCTCACAGGGTGATGATGGACGCGATCCAACGCTAACATAGTGAAGTAATTACAACGTGGAGCCGCTCCAAAACTCCTGGCTCCACACACTAAGTCCGCCGTGACTTAATCCCACTCAGAACGGGTACACATTATTGTGTATCATGCTTTAAACTATTGAAAAATAGCAGATATACAAGCTCACAGCGCGGCACCGAGTGCCGCGCTGCGATCTTGTAGATCTGCTATTTTTGAAAAGTCGTGAAAATTAAGAATTTTGACCCGATTCTATAAGTGTCTTTTGAATCCAGCTAAGGTTTTTTTTTAAAACCCTATGTTTCTGTGTCAGCAATCTGGCTCTAGCCATCGTCAAAGAAAAGGTCCTTTTCAGTTAAATGGAGCTCAGTTAGTCTGTTCTTGAGAGACTACTATGTCAGTGGTTCTCAAACCCTTTCATGTGAAGGACCCCAGAAATGATACGTATTTGGCCACGGACCCCCCCATCTCAAAATATCTACTTCCAGGGACCCCCCAGAAGCAAAATTTGAAAATACATATATTCAAAGATTTGCATTTTTCAATAGTTAAAGCATAAAATAATGATACACTATAATGTGTACCCGTTCTAAATGGGTTTAAGTCCCGTACGTTTTATTATCACTGACTGAAACCCAAAGGAATGCTTCCTCTGCTGCTGCTGCCTCTGTGCTTTCAAAGACCACTCCATTCACAAAAGGATCACTTGGAAGGAAGGAGGAGGAAAAATCCTATTTCTGCTTTACAATCTAATCTGCCGTCCCTATTTCATGTCATCATAGGCAGGTCATGGAAAAACTGCGGAAATAGCAGATCGACAGTATTACAACCCAACATACAGCAATGTGTTATGAACTTGATCGACTATTTTCATGCAACAGTATAAATATAGTCTTTTTTTGACAATTTGTGAAATGTAATGTTTTGCCTATAGAGCAACGACGTGACTCGCTCATCCCCCGGTTCCACGGAAGTAATTTCTCTATGGAGAATAACATTGACTCATCTTAAAATCGTCTCATATGAGCATTGCGGTCCAAAAAGAAACAAACGGTCTTTGCGATATTGTCGGCAAGGTGGCTCTGTATGGTTTATGATAGTCAGTCACTCATATTTGATACAGTCTGTTTCTGGTGAAAATGTAACTAATTCGGCGACAGTAACATTAGCGTTTTCTCACCATCAGTTGATTCTTCATATCCATATGAGTGAACGGCGTAGATCATTCGTTTATAATTGGAACACAGTTCTTATATGACGCGATATGAAAAAGGTCTATGGGAATTCAGAATGGGGGAAGAAAAACGCGAGCCAGGTATGATGTGTAAATTACGTCACACTTCACTGCTCTATAGCCTACTGATCTGCTTATAATAGAGATGTGAGGATGAGTTGTTAAAGATCGGGACACAGGGCACTCAGGTGGTGCAGCGGTAAAGTACCTGCCCACCACCGCCAAGTCTAAGGGTTCAAATCCACCGCAGTGCATCCAGTTTGGCCGAGCATCTACCGCAGGGTTCCCCGATTAGTTTTCCTCCCCGATTAGTTTTCCCCCGATTAGTTTTCCCCCAAGGGACGAATTATGTCTAGGGTACCAAGCCGAAGGCCACAACATTGCAGGGAGCGACGGTGGCGTTCCCGCTACTCCAACGACAGTTTTCGTCGTTGTCGGGTGAAAATCTTGTATGTCCAAAAACCGTTCGTTTTGAATTTATCATTTAAAAAATGATTTAACCTAGTGAAAACAGCCGATCTACAAGCACACAAACCGTTGTGTGCTTGTAGATCTGCTGTTTTCACTACTTTTGTGCGACGGCCTTGTATGATTTGCGAAAGAACGTACAAATTTGGAGATGCGAGATTTCCACCCGACAACGACGATATACTAGTGTCGTTGCTGCTCTTAAACCACCATT
>NC_137829.1:40884630-40919630 GCF_963921795.1 Nannobrachium achirus
ATGTTTGTTTCCCTCCTTAGAATAGGCATGCTGGGGTTCAAGTTGTTAAAAAAGGAATGCATTTGTTGGAGGAAAAAAAAAACCTTTTCACATACCGCCTGCATGTTGAGTGAACCAAGACTGTGCACGCATTGGGATGCGAGCGATAGAGAGAGACAGACAGACAGACATAGAGAGAGAGAGAGAGAGACAGAGAGAGAGAGAGAGAGAGAGAGAGAGAGAGAGAGAGAGAGAGAGAGAGACAGAGACAGAGACAGAGAGAGAGAGAGAGTAGAAATAAGAGGTGGTCAGATAATGACTAAGCCCCCCCCCCTCTCCCCTTCCTGTGCAGTAATGAAGGGTTCTACACGTCAACAATGGAGACATTAGTGACGCGACAACTCAGCTGGTAATTATTGCTTTTCCTGGAAGACTGAGGAAGTATCTTCATATGTAAACAACAACTGAACATCTCTCTGTCATATCGTCGTCGTCGTCGTCGGGCAGAAACCTCAGCAGGGGGGCAAGGCAGCAGATCTACAAGCACACAACGCCTCGCGGTGCGAGGCGTTGTGCGCTTGTAGATCGGCTGTTTTCACTAGTTTAGATAATTTTTAAATGATAAATGCGAAACGAACGGTTTTGGACATACACAGTTTTCACCCGACAACGACGACATGCTCTCTCTCTCTCTCTCTCTCTCTCTCTCTCTCCCCCTCTCTCTTTCTTTCTCTCCGCTCACTCACCCTCCCTCTCTCTCTCGTACCTCACTCTGACAGTGTACACATGAGTGTGCCACAGTTACATTTGTACAAAAATGATAAATGAACACGGAGGATTTTGCAGTGCTACAGTTTCTTTCTCTTATGGCGGTCCTTTGTATCTCTATTTCAACTTTCGAGAAACTCTATCGCCTCTCGACGTGCGGCCAACAAACACACCACGCGCGAATGAGCTGTTAGATCTCACACTTTTCCTCTCATCCGTCTCTTCTACTCCTCGCCTCTTTCCTTACACCCTCTCTTTCCCCATCTCTTTCTCTCACGTTCGCCAGAAATGCTAGCACTGCTGCATAGTGTTGGATATTGAATGTACACATACAGGGCCTCTAGGCGAGCTCTCTCGAATGCGCCCCCCCCCCCCCCCCCCCACTCTCGCGCGTGCGAAGCGCGCCGCGATTTTTGCGGGTTTTGCCGTGAATTTAGTCCGTTTTGGGCCGGTTTGGATGACTGTTCAATAATATGACATTTTCTCGGGGTTTGGCGTGATTTTTGCCCGTTTTGGGTCAGGTTGGGTGGATCATTAACTGTTCAACAACATGATGCAAAAATGTCAAGCCAGCCAGCCTGCTGGAAACAAGATCACTTACCCAACCGTCGATGCTTCAGGGCAGGCAATTCACATACTAATGCACAACAAGATAAATCCGTTGCGATTCCAGGGCACTGGTAGGCCTAATTATTAGTAACTTTACAAAACAGTGACGCTTCACTTCAAGCTCCCAGCCCTGTGCTGTGCGGCGCCCCTTTGATGAAGAGTGCGGGGGTAGTACCAATCTCATTCACCTCGCCCTGTTACGGCCGAGCCGACTCGAGTGAGTGCACAGACAGTGCAGACACTAAGAGCTCTGCCTCTGACGCTCGAGTTTTTATGATTGATAAAAAAAAAATGACCCACATAGTAGCAACTGGGTTGTATTGGTGAGATAATACCAATAGAGGGGGCGCCGAAATGTTTTTTTCTTAGGCGACCGCCTATACCGCCTATAGCTAAAAACGGCCCTGTACACATAGACGGTGATGTCATTATTCATTGTTAGGCTATTGAGTCTTGATTTGTAAAGAAAAACACTTGTTTCTCAATAAGTCACTTTTATTTGAATAGTCAAAAATAATAAATATTGATAATGATATTCTATAACATATATAACATATAGAGTACAAAATGTTTGAACATAGAGCTTGTAGATCAGCATAACATCATCATAATATTGTTTTCAAATAAATGTGGTGGAGTAAAATATACAATATACAATATTTGCCTCTGAGATGTAGTGGAGTAGAAGTAAAAGAGCTGGGAATTGGAAATACTTGAGTAAAGTGCAAATACCTCAAAACTGTACTTAAGCAGTACTTGAGTAAATGTACTTAGTTACTTTACACCACTCTCCATCATGCTGTATCTACTGTAATTATTTTCCTTGCCCCATAAGTAATCTATTTTTAGCTACACTGTCTTTTGGTGCCTGTATATCGTCATTGTCGGGTGGAAACCTTGTATGTCCAAGAAAACGATTTAAACTAGTGAAAACAGCCGATCTACAAGCACACAACGCCTCGCACCGCGAGGCGTTGTGTGCTTGTAGATCGGCTGTTTTCACTACTTTTGTGCAACGGCCTTTTATGATGAAGCAGGGCTTAACTGTGCGGAAGAACATACAAATTTGGAGATACGAGGTTTCCACCCGACAACGACGACATGTCCCCGGCGGGACGAATAAAGGTCTCATCTCCAGATGATAATTCACTTCGCCGCCTCATTGATGTGAACAAACAACACATGAAGGAACAATAGATGCAAAGAGACATCTCAAAGTTCAAATAAAACATCCCAAGAAGAAGAAGAAGCAACTAGAGGTGTGTGTTTGTGGAGTGTGTGCGTCAGAGTGTGTCTGTGGGAACTTGGGATGGTATGTGTTGTGTTGAATTAGGAGGATTTACAGACATCTTCCAGACGCTTAAAGAGCTCTCTACCTTCTCTCTGCCAAAGCTAACACTGGACACACACACACTCTACACACACACACGCACGCACGCACGCACGCACGCACGCACGCACGCACGCACGCACGCACGCACACACACACACCAGTGGTGTAAAGTAACTAAGTACATTTACTTAAGTAATTTACTTAAAGGACAACTTTGTTTTTTTACAACAAGGGTTCATATTTTAGATTGTAATTAGAGAAAAGAAAAAGTGAGTGTTAAAATGTTTTCATTTGCTTCGTTCTATTGTTTTATTGCGTTTAGCGTAATAAAATGTGGGGCATGCGTACGCATGGAGGCATGCGTACAAGTGGCTAAATATGTCTTTTTAGACACAATAAGCCAGCAGTTTCTTCATCGCTATTTACAGTAACACTTCTAGCCCCCATAAGTCACATCCAACCATGAAAGGTTGTGTTGTATCTTGGGAATGGGCTTATTCTGTGTAAAATTACACATTTAGCCACTTGTATGCATGCCCCCAACCACTGAAATAAGAATCTCTAAAACAATAGAAAGAAGTAAATTAAATAATGTTAACACTCATCTTTTATATTCTTTAATTACAATCTAAAATATGAACGCTTGTTGTAAAAAACTAAAGTTGTCCTTTAAGGTGTCTATAGTTTACTTGAGTATTTCCAATTTCCAATACTTGTACTTCTACTCCACTACATCTCAGATCCAAATATTGTACTTTTTACTCCACTACATTTATTTGAAAACTTTAGTTACTTTGCAGATATAAATTATAATATTTATAAAACATACAACCACTTTAGCCCTATTTTATACCATGGCTATTTGAAAATACAAGCTCACAACGCGTCGCATCTTGTAGATCTGCTATTTTCAAACATTTTGTACTTTTACTTTTGGTGCTTTAGGTACATTTTGATGCCAATACTTTTGTACTTTTACTCAAGTGCATTTTGAATTCCGGACTTTTACTTGTAACAGAGTATATATCTACATTACTGATATCTACATTACTGATACTTTTACGTAAATATGGGAGTACACACTTTGAGAGTGTGCATTCATTGGTTCTCAAAATGGGGCCCGGGGACCCCCAGGGGTCCTTGAAGGAGTTTGAGCTAAGTGATAGTTACTAAACCAAATGGACCCTTATGGGTATGTAACTCAGAGAGTGTACAAATGTTAGGGTCCATTTGGTTCCATTTTGTAGACTTTCACAGTTAAATTAACATTGATTTTACCATATAGATTGGGGTCTCAGAGATAGAAATGCCATTAAATGGGGGCCCGTAGCCTAAAATGCATGTCAAACTGGGGGTCCTTGAAAGTAAAATGTTTAGGAAGCACTGCTATAGGTCCCTGGCGTATCTTTTCAAATGGGGGTCCGCGGGTCAATTTGGGGGTCGTTGACATGAAAAGGTCTGAGAAGCACTGGTGTAAATGGTTACACTCTCAGAGCGAGCCACAGAACTGTTCGGTACCAAAACCACTTCAGTCGTTCTGGTGTGTCCATTAGGACACACCAGAGGGACCCTGGACCCCACTTTGAGAACCACTGTTTTTACTGATGTTTGATGCTGTGAGCAAGTCATATGATTAATTAATATTAATTTAAAAAACAAATCAAATTGATAGGCTAACATCATCATCATATCGTCGTTGTCGGATGGAAACCTTGTATATCCAAAACCGTTCGTTTTGTATTTGTCATCTAAAAAATTTACTAAACTAGTGAAAACAGCACCTCGCATCGCGAGGCGTTGTGTGCTTGTAGATCTGCTGTTTTCACTATACTTGTGTGACGGCCTTGTATGATGAAGCAGGGCTTTATCAAAAAACGTACACATTTGAAACTTGGAGATACGAGGTTTCTACCCGACAGTGACGATATGTTATGTCTTCTGTTTACTGATGATGCTAACATGAAATTCATTGATAACAGCCTGCTTCTATTCCTCTCTCTCTCTCTCTCTCTCTCTCTCTCTCTCTCTCTCTCTCTCTCTCTCTCTCTCTGTCTCTCTCTGTGCTCTGTGTCTCCCTCTCTCTCTCTGTGCGTGTGTGTTTGCTTCTAAGCATGTCTGTATTTGCTGTTTCATGGATGACCCGGGATTTGTTTGAAGCAGAAATTCTCCTGGATGACTCTCACTGCTGGGAAAACACCTGGCGTTACACACACACCCACACGCACACGCACACGCGCACGCACACACACACACACAGGATTTCCATAGAAAAGCCGTCCCACCATCTCGTTGTCATCATCCTGTCATCTTTAGCCTCGTTAGTATTATTAGGAGTTCCTTCCGTCCAACAACCAAAGCTGAATGGTGTAAGCATTATTTCACTAATCTCTAAAGTGGATTCCCACCTGGGTGTTTCCCCAAGAATAAGATACTGTAGCTGTGTGCGTGCGTGCGTGCGTGCGTGCGTGCGTGCGTGCGTGCGTGTGTGTGTGTGTGTGTGTGTGCGCGCGCGCACTATACTTATGGGGCCATAAGTATAGCAGTATTTGAGACATAGACAATAGTGAGTAAAATATTTCTGGTCCTTTTTGACTATTACAGATTGTTATCTCGTCATGTGCAGAACGTCCACGTTCTCCCACTGGAGGTGGGGCACTCAAAGTTTATAGATCTGCTATTCTCGGTGAAGACATATTTTTGGTGTAGAGGGAAAACAAAGGAAGGGGGCCAAGTTTAGACCCCTGTGGAAGCCCGGCCAGTGAATTATATTTGGTCTAAGTGGTGTGGGAGTACCACAGTTCGTTTTAAGTTTCATGTCGTCAATCATGTTGCAACAGGAAGGTGTCAATGTTGAGATGGCGGACATTTATTTTGGATGCAACGCCTTCAATTATGAACTCAGCGGATGTTCCACCGCACTGAGCTTATAGAGACGTTTAGAACATAGAGACGTCAAGTTGGAAGGTTGTCATCACCGACTGCCATGTTTACCTAACCACAGGAATGGAGCACCCGCCCTGGGTTCCGGGTTCCATTCCTGTGACGCTCAGTGTGCTCGAGCAAGGCAGTGGCGTCAGTTCAGCAAAAGCTAGGGTATGGCAAAGATGGGAGTCCTCATGGAAAAGAGGACATTTTGGATAACACGGTTCTATTGTGAAAATAGCAGATCTACATGCTTGCGCGAGGCGTTGTGAGCATGTAGATCGGCTATTTTTCTATGGTTTCTTGGGCTGGATATGGCAGCCTGGAACGGTTGTTCAAGTGCAGCTAAACCTGGCATGTTAGTAAACCTGCCACAATTAACAATAATGCATTGCACTTGTGCAGCTGACCTGCGGAACCTGGGAATATACCCTTTTGTTAAGCTGGGGAGAATACAAGTGTGGAGAATGTAATTATAATCCCTTGTTAAAGTGACCATTATGTTACATTTTGCATTTGTAGTTATTTTACTGTAATTTAACAACATAATAACCTGCGCAGATAGACAAAGAGACATTCATGGATTTATATTTAAAAGTAACTTTTATTTTCCCCCCTGGACCCAGGGTATGGCAGCTGCATACCCCTGCCATACCCAATTGACGCCCCTGGAGCAAGGCAATAGCTGAGGAGTGGGGGCCATTGGTGGAAGAGGTACTCTGATTTGTTGCTTACTGTAAGTCAGAGTTAGCAATACCACAATGTGGTAGTACTCGGTTACAAAGTAAAAGTCTTAAGTAAATGAACTTATGTGCTACCACATGAGCCCTAGCATCCCCATCTGGGCATGTCATAATACAAGCGAATATTCAGCAAGCTTTCAGCGAAAGTATAAAACTCACAAGGCAATGTGACATATTGTGAAATTGTAGAATTGTAGGAAAAAGGAATATACAGACTCTTTGGGGACCCCAGGCAGCCAAGTACCGTAATTGCCGGACTATAAGCTGCAGCTTTTTTCCCATGTTTTGAACCCCGCGGCTTATACAACGGTGCGGCTTATATAGAGATTTTTACAGCTAACGGCCAGTTAGTTCGTTTTACAATGGTCTTTAACTCATTCCCTGCCAGGCCCGATAGTCCCGAGATTATTCCAATGTCTTTCCCCGCCAGGCCCGATAGTCCCGAGAATTAAAAAAAAAAAAAAAAAAAAAAAAAGATTTTTTTCAAAAAAAAGTTTTTTTCAAAAAAAAATTTTGACCCCAAAAAATGGAGTAGGCATGATAGCAATCGCGAAATTGCATGTTTAACCCCCATAGCAACCCCATCTTTCAAGCATGGCAGCCATTTTGGCAGCCATCTTTGTTAAACATAGTGGCTGTTATCTCATGAATGCCTGAACGGATTTCCATTCGGATTTTTTTGTTTGAAAGCTGTGAGCAATGTGGACACACGTGGTGCATTATCTAGGCATGGGTGTGCATGATCCGTGCACACCCAATTACATGGAAGTCTATGGAGACGAATGGCAGGTGGGAGTACGGAGGTATGTTAAAATGGCGGTCAATGTGTTAACAAGGATTTATATATGGATTTGTACAGCTAATGGCCTCCAGGGGAGCTCTAGCGGGAAGCAGGAATGACATCTGCGGCTTATAGTCAGGTGCGGCTTATATTATGTAAACATTTGTTTTTTGTTCTAAATTTAGCTGGTGCGGCTTATATTCAGGTGCGGCTTATAGTCCAGCAATTACGGTATATGAGGCTTAAGTAGGTAACTTATAATATAATAAAACTATATATAATTCATCAGTTAATGTTTGTATTGTAATAATAATCTACATCGGCAAAGTAACTGGTAACTAAAGCTTTCAAATAAAGTGTCAAATATTTGCCTCTGAGATGTAGTGGAGTATAACGTATAAAGAAATTGAAATACTCAAGTAAAAGAAATACCCAAAAAATTGCACTCAACTACAGTACTTGAATAAAAGTATAGTACTTGAGTAAATGTGACGTAGTTACTTTCCACAACCAGGGCCCACCCATGCAAAACAATCCACGCGTTGATGGTTTAGAGAAGCACTTACAGTCTAACAGAAGAGCCCACTAAATGTTGTGTGTTATGTTATGTTATGTTAGCACCAGTTGCAACGAGGATAAGTTACGTTCAAACGGCAGCAAGTGTGCGTTATGCTCACTCCCCCCCCCAAAAGGATCTGACAGCTTGTAGCTTGTAGACAGGGACGTGCTGGGCCCCTGATTCAGCCCGGGAAAAACAGTTGGAGAGGCCCTCATTGCGCGCTATAGAGAGAGATCTCTCTCTATAGCACTGCTGCTACTCAAAGATTTGTGACAAAGTGACAAGCCGCAGTGGGCTAATTACATGAGTTATATTTCGTCGTTGTCGGGGTGGAAACTTTGTATGTCCAAAACCGTTTGTTTTGTACTGTATTTATCATTTTAAAAATGAATTAAACTAGTGAAAACAGCCGATCTACAAGCACACAACGCCTCGCACCGCGAGGCGTTGTGTGCTTGTAGATCTGCTGTTTTCACTACTTTTGTGCGACGGCATTGTATGATGAAGCAGGGCTTTGCTTTGCGAAAAAATTAACACATTTGAAACTTGGAGATACAAGGTTTCTGCCCGACAGTGACGATTTACTTTGTTGGCCGCCCAGCCCCCAAAATGGAACAAAGGCCGACATTTTATTTTAATTTTTTTTTTTAAATAAAAGCTTTTCCCAATCGCCAGCACGTCCCTGGATCAGTTTTTTGGAGCACGGCGGTAATGAACGGGCAGATTTTTCTGTGCGGTGTCGTGAAATGGGACTCTCTCTCTCTCACGGAAAAGCCACCCTGCCAGTCCAGCCAGGGATGTCACTCCATCACCACGCCGCTACCCGGTTGTTAAGGAAACGACGGCTTTTATTCCAGCTGCGTTGATGATGAACGACTTTATAAATCACTTTTCCATACGCCGTGTTATTCTGTTTGTGCGCTCCGGCTTCGCTGGCAACCATGACAACCATACAGAGATCTTATGGTCGGGGTATGGTCGGATTACAGGGCGGGACGCACACACACACACACACACACACACACACACACACACACACACACACACACACACACACACACACACACACACACACACTACGGTATGTGGATAGTTTCTTAAAGCTGCAGTCCATAAGTATTGTGAACCGTCCCGACTGAGAGTACTTACAACTGTAGATGTAACTGTAGTGTGGAAGGCCAAGGGCCCTATTTCTGTCCATGCCTTACCCCTTATCCCAGGGGTCTTCAACGTTTTCAGGCCAAGGACCCCTTAGTTGAGAGAGAGTTGAAGCAGGGACCCCCACGACCTGTTCATAGATTCCATATAGTTTCATCGTTTGACAGCACAAGCATCAGTGTATTTTGGATTCAATTTGTCAATTTGTGTTTTCAGATATTTAACCACATGAACCGTCGATACATTATAAACTTGACCTTTCACTCTGTACATAGTGTGCTCTTTTTTCCTCTCTACACCACACCTCTTTGCTGAAAATAGCCGATCTACAACACGTTTGGCTAAAGTTCTCAGAATGGAAACTATGGGTTCAAGTGGTTAATATAAAAAAAGAAAAAAAGGCAAAGAAGGCACTCCAACATTAATTCTGAGACTCCTACATTCAATCCCTCAGATACTGTGCATATACCCCTGTGCACACCCTCTCCGGGCACAGGACTAGTATTGGATTAACACTACTCTACTACAGGGGTCTTCAACGGGGGGTCTTGGTGTAGAGGGGGAAAAGAGCAGACTAAGTACAGAGTGAAAGGTCAAGTTTATTAAGTATTGACGGTTCAAGTGGTTAAATATCTGAAAACATCAATTGATATGAATCCAAAATACAATGAATATCGGGCTGTCAAACGATGAAACTATATGGAATCTATGAAAAGGTTGTGGGGGTCCCTGCTGCATCTCTCTCTCAACTAAGGGGTCCTTGGCCTGAAAACGTTGAAGACCCCTGCTCTACTATACAGATTGGTTTTATTCATTAACATATGTTCTGGATTGCAGCTTTAACTATGACTATTACCCAAAAGTAAAACATGATATATATAAATACACATAATAGTAGTGGTTTGTACGGTTCTGTATAATATGTTCCTTCTTAGTCTGCTGTGGTCATCATTTCTATCCATTTCGAGCCAACACCGTCTACCGGACTACAGCGTTTATAAAATGAGACTCAGGCGCATGTCCAGTATATCCAAAGTATATCCAGTGAGTTGTGTGTTTGTTCCCCCTCTGCGTCCGAGTGTAAAAACGTGTGTGTTTGTTATCCTGGGTCCTTTGGTTTATACCCCCGGGGGCCTAGTCTTGCTTGTTTTGCCTACCGTACGGTTTACTGCAACCCCCGCCCCGCGTCCCGCCCTCGGGGCGAGCGTGACCGCCGTGTCGCCGCGGCGCGCATGCATGCATGCTCCGCGACTCGCCATCCCTGCGGTTTGGGAACGTGGCCCGCCAAAACAAAACATCGTAAACGTTTATTTCTCGGTGAATGTTTATGGAGTGCAGGCCGACTGCAGAGCGGCGATGGCCGCCACGGTTTCTGATTGGCAGGCGTCTTTGTTTAAACATCTGAAGGTCGCCTGAATTTGTCTTGGACAGTGTTCAGAGGTGGGAGGAGGAGGAGCAGGTGACATACTACTGCAGACAGAGTTCAGGACAGAGCTCGCCCACATGAGTTTCTTATGTTTGGACACAGGCACCATAGACTGTAGAAAAATATGGACGATGCGAAGCCATTGGTTTCTATGCAGCGCAAATGGCCCTTTTCTACCCCTTGGAATGGGTGTCGCCATCATAGATTTGTAAAGGCATCAGAGATGCTATTGGCTGCCAACGGTCACGTGCAACCGCAGGGATACATGGGAGAATGTGGTCGGAGCCTCCCGAAATACAGCACACGAAGAAGAACACAGCCGGCTGGTATCAGTTTAGTTGGCCACGCCCCCCGCAACTTTATCATTTTATTTTAAAATAAATTGGACCACACTTTGACAAAATTACTATGATGGTGATTGAAAGGCAATTTTTTACTAGCGATAAGAACCATAAAGTATTCATGAAAATGTTAATTAAGGTTAGAATACGAAAGGGGAAAATGAATGGGATCCAATGGAGAACAATTCTTTTTGAGTCATTTTAAATCGGTATAGAACTATGCCCCTGACAGGCACGTGCACACATAGACATCAAAGGGGGCTTGAGCCCCTGCCCTTTTATCCAGCTGTAAATTCCAGACCATAAATGCAGTTTTTACTCATGGTGAATGAAATGCAAATGTCCTCTTTCCATTCCATACCTGAAGGCAGCATTCAAGAGAATGACCTTGTTCAAACTCTCCTGAACTTGAATGCAGCATCTTATGTTGAAAGAATTGCCCTCTCTGTGTAAAAAAAATCCATGCTGTTTGCCACATGTCCAGTATTCACTTGATTATCAGTGTTCAGTGTGGTATCAAGTACCGAAAATAGCCGAACTCCCAAGCTCCCAAACTTGGAGGTCTGCTATTTTCTATATTTTCACAAAAAAGGCCCTTGTTCAGCCCCTGCCTCTCTAACATTCTCTGCACGTCCCTGTTTGGACGCGGTGTGACCATTCCTCTGGTTCTCACACTTTTGAAAGACCCTCAAATTAATATGTATGTGTGCCGCGGATTGCAGATCTACAATGCGACACGTTGTGAGGTTGTGTGTAGTGTTAATGTGGTTAAAATGATATTAATGCTATATTAACACATTTAGCTGGGAACCCCCTGGTATCCCCATTCAAGGATCCATGGGGGTCCCCGGACCCCCCACTTTGAGAATCACTGGACTAGACTAGCTCGGCAGTCTTCAAAGTGCCAGGTTGGAAAGGAGGAAAAAAGGAAGAAAATGAGAGCGTGGACGTGTCCTATAGCGCAGGGGTTCCCAAACTTTTTTGGCTCAGGGCACCCCTATAAATATTCTTTTAATTCGAGGCACCCCTATTATAATTTTCACTCCCAGCACCTTATATTTATAGCATATCGTCATTGTCGGGTGGAAACCTTGTATGTCCAAAACCGTTCGTTTTGTATTTATCATCTATAAAATGTACTAAACTAGTGAAAACAGCCGATCTACAAGCACACAACGCCTCGAGTTTTGTGTGACAGTCTTGTATGATGAAGCAGGGCTTTGCTTTACCAAAAGACGTACACATTTGAAACTTGGAGATACAAGGTTTCTGCCCGACAGTGGCGATATTTTATTGATTATGTTGCGAGGAAAACGTTGAGATAACAGCCATTTTGGTTGGAACTGACTGAAAATAACTTTGTACTTCATACTAAATATATTTTCAAGTGTCCAAATAAATTCCAAATATTATCAAATGATTCTCGCGACACCCCTGGACTGCCGTCGCGGCACCCCAGGGTGCCCCGTCAGCCACTTTGAAAACCCCTGCTATAAAGTGGCTGGGTGCTGCACGGTGGCATGGGTGTAAGTCTAGATCTGTGATTACCAGCAGACACCTTGCTTCCCTCCAGAGGAACTCTAGCACCGGCCGCCAGCCTGGCACAAATCAATTTCCTTGCCTGCGGGAGGCTCAGGGAGCCAGCGCCGCAACGCAATTACAACTCCGCTTTTGTCCCCGACGAACCAAAGAAGACCCCTTTTGTTGTCTGGATTTATTACTGAGTCACAGATTCCACGAGCTGAGGGGGGGGGGGCCGGAGCTGAGATCACCACCAGTATGACTTCAAAACACACACACACACACAGGGGCGTCAGAAGGGGGAGGAAAGTGGGACTGAGTTACTAGGGCCCAAGGTGGAGGGGCCCTAGTAGCAACTATTGAAAAATAGCTGATATACAAGCTCACAGCGCGGCACCGAGTGCCGCGCTGCGAGCTTGTAGATCTGCTATTTTTGAAAAGTCGTGAAAATGTGTGCAAATCTTTGAATATATGTATTTTTTAAGCTGACATTTGTAACTCAAATTTTGCTTCTGGGGGGTCCCTGGAACTAAATATTTTGAGATGGGGGTCCATGGCCAAATACATATCATCTTGGGGGGTCCTTAACATGAAGACGTTTGAGCACCACTGATAAGGAAACATATGTTTCTTGCACACATTTTCACAATTTTTCAAAAATAGCAGATCTACAAGCTCGCAGCGCGGCACTCGGTGCCGCGCTGTGAGCTTGTATATCTGCTATTTTTCAATAGTTAACATTCATGGAGGGCCCGCAGTGAATCCTTGTACCCAGGGCCCAGAATTTGGTGTGACGCCCCTGCACACTCACACACACACACACACACACACACACACACACACACACACACACACACACACACACACACACACACACACACACACACACACACACACACAAGCACGCTTTGCTCCCTATTTGTCACATTCTGCTCTGACCTCCACCTGACCACCCTGTGCCCACCTGGCTGTTCCAACTCACAACTGTTCTTACAATTTCAATTCCATTCAATTCAAAGGGCTTTACTGGCATGAGAAAACATATCGTCGTTGTCGGGTGAAAACCTTGTATGTCCAAAACCGTTCATTTTGCATTTATCGTTTTAAAAATGAACTAAACTAGTGAAAATAGCAGATCTACAAGCACACAACGCCTCGCACCGCGAGGCGTTGTGTGCTTGTAGATCGGCTGTTTTCACTACTTTTGTGCGACGGCCTTGTATCATGAAGCAGGGCTTTACTTTGTGAAAGAACGTACAAATTTGAAACTTGGAGATACGAGGTGTCCACCCGACAACGACGATATGTTTCATTGCCAAAGCAGAAGTGTACACAGTACAACACAATCAATCAATATAATACAATCAAAATGAAATATGTACAATTGAAAGGGGTGGAACAGTTATCATGTATGCAGATTACTGGATGCAGACAGTGCAAGGACGTGTACACCATGATCAGTAGTCGTTAAGATGGTTGTGTTCCATTTGATATCCTTCTCCTATCACAGCAGCTCACAAATCTTGCCGCTGTGTTCGCACATTGTCGTACTTCACCCAGTAGATATGGGAGTTTTTCATCATTGGTCATGTTTTCAAACGCTCTTTGTGTGGTCATTATCTGTGAGAACTGAGAAGTATGTGTCTCTGATGTCTTGTTACAGTGGGCAGGCGGTTAGGAAGTGTAGTTCAGTTTCCACTTCATTTTGTGTGCAGTGGGTGCAAAGTCTGTATGCCTATGACGTGCTTTCTCGATCGCAAGACTGTGGTAAATTGTGCATTTATATAGCGCTTTTATCCAAAGCGCTTCACAGAGATTGTGCATTACATTCACCCATTCACGCACACATTCATACAAGGGTGCATGGCGGAGGAAACCATGCAAGGCACCAACCAGCTCACCGGGAGCAATGTGGGGTTCAGAGTCTAGCTTGCCCAAGGACCCTTCGACATTAACTCAGGGGGAGCCCAGATTCGAACTGGGAACCCTTCGTGCTCTAATAACGGTTTCTCTACCCCTGAGCTATGCCGCCCCACTGTGCTCATTGAGTCCTAGTCAAGATTTTTCTTTGTTTTGGGTCTTTCACCTTGCTCAGGTATCTTACACTCAAACCGATGAATTCAACGCTGTTCTAACAAAGAAAGAACTGGTCTACTCAACACTGGGGCCACATGTGGATTGTTCCACAACAACACACCGAAGTACAGTCAGCGGAACATACTATTTCTATTTCTAGGGGGACCACAGCTGTGTCTGCATGCATGCATGCAGGCAGGGAGGGAGGGGTGTAGTGTATGTGGGGGTGTATGGTGCGTGTGTGTGTGTGTATGGGGGTGCTGTCTGACCACAAACTGTCCAAACCCGTGGACCTTCAGGTCACAGGAAACCCCAGGCCGTTTACATAAGCGCCTCCCGTCCGTGTTTACGGCTCGCGCACATTTTTTGTTTTAGCAGGTCTAAACTCCCTTGGACGGTTTATTTTGGTTCACTTGAACTGTGAGTGTTAAAGATACATTAGACTGGCAGCAGCCTACTGGTTCCAGTTGATTGATATCTCGGGGCTTGGCGGTCAACGTCGGGTCACGACTCACGAGAGAAGTTCGGGTTGTTGTTTGGGGGGGGGTTTTTTCGGTGGGGGAATGTGGTGCGTGGGAATGGATTTTCTCGACGAGGAGGAGAGGAGAGCAAAACAAAAGAGCGGAGAGAGAGGAGAGAAGGCGGTACGTCCGGCGCTACCTCGGCCCCGGCAAAACAGGAAGTATCTGAGAGGATTACACAGTGCATGCTGGGAAAGACATGCCATTAAAGAGAGGATGAAGTGCAAGAAAGAAGAAGAAGGGGAGACTAATCCAGAGAGAGAGAGAGAAGAAAAGAGAAAGAAGAAAACATAACCTCCTCCTTCTGGCCTCCCGGCCTTGCAGAGATTACTACACACAGTAAAACATTCCCAGTGTTCCTTTTATCCCAGGGGTCTTCCAACATTTTCAGGCCAAGGATCCCTTAGTTGAGAGAGAGATGAAGCAGGGACCCCCACAACCTGTTCATAGATTCCATATAGTTTCATCATTTGACAGCACAATCATCAGTGTATTTTGAATTCATGTCAATTCAAGATATTTAACTATACTTGAGCCGTCATTATTGACCTTTTACTCTGTACTTAGTCTGCTCTTTTTTCCCCTCTTCACCAAAACTCTTTGCCAATCTTTGCCGATCTACAAGCTCACAACGCCTCGCGCTGCGAGGCGTTGTGAGCTTGCAGATCGTGTATTTTTGGCTAAAGTTCTCCGAATATGAACGTCAGGTTTCAAGTAAAAAGCTAGGGTTAATATAAAAAAGGAGAAAAAAAAGGTTTCTATCACACAAAGATTTGGAGGACCCCCTGTAGTAACTCTGAGTACCCCCTAGTGGTCCCGGACCCCCTGTTGAAGACAAATGCTTCATCCGTTTGTAACTCGGAGCGGACACCAATGAAACCAAAATGAGCTGTGCAGCCTTGGTCCATTTGGTTTCATTTGCGCACAACTCAACAAGAGTTGTTCCTTATTCCACTGAGTCACGTCTAACGCCGAGAGAGTGAGTTATATTAACACAGAGGGGGAGAGAGAGAGAGAGAGAGAGAGAGAGAGAGAGAGAGAGGGAGAGAGAGGGAGAGTAGTTAATCCCCTAAAGCATCCATTTATTCTCTCTCCAGGTCGGGTTCTGAAACAGAGGAATGCAACGTGTTGCGTTTGAGCCTCATGTGAGCAGACGCCGCCGCCGAACAGAGATTTATGCGCGGAGACGTTGCCTTAAGCACAAAACCCTTTCTTTCATTCTGTCTCTCTCTGGTCTTTTCTTTACTCGCTGAGGCTTTGAAGCGGCGGCGTGGAGGGTTCCCAACTAACGACTGATATCAGAAAATGTGTTTTCACTGCTTCCTGATTTATGTCCGACGACCACATTAGAGGCCTGTCATCCTCCCCCATCTGCACACACGACGCCTCAGAGAACCGACTGACTAACATGTATGTTTAGAGTAGACGGTGGTGAAGTACTGCCACAAGTTAAAAGTCCTGTGTTCCCCATTTTACTTGAGGAGAAAGTACAAAAACTAGTAGCAAACTAGTGGTGGAAAAAGTACTCAAATGTATCAATACTGTAAATGTGTAATGTAGAAAGTCCAGAATTCAAAATGTACTTGAGTAAAAGTACGAAAGTATTGGCGTCAAAATGTATTTAAAGACCCAAAGTAAAAGTACAAAAGGTTTGAAAATAGCAGATCTACAAGCTCACAACGCGTTGCATCGCGTTGTGAGTTAGATCGGCTATTTTCAAATAGCCACGGTATAGAATAGGGTTAAAGTGCATTAATGTAAGTTTTCAAATAATTGCAGTGGAGTAAAAGTACAATATTTGGATCCGAGATGTAGTGGAGTAGAAGTAAAAGTGCAGAAAACTGGAAAAACTTAAGTAAAGTGCAAATACCTCAAAACTGTACTTAAAGGGGCACTCCACCACTTTTCAACTTATGTTCATATAATTGATCCTCACTCAAAAATAGCTTCTTTTTTTCTCAGAGGAGGGCTGTCGGCTAGTCTGGGATCACTTCACTTTTCAGGTTTGTAACCGGTCTGGAGCGGAAAAACGTGATGTTTTGTAGTACTCAAGGACTACAATTTTGCCGGAACTATCCACCGGAAACAGTTTTAACCCAAAATAATTCCCCTGCGCTCAAGGACATACTTTTAGGGCCTACCTAATAAACTCCTCGATGCGGAGTAGTTTTGCTTTTGAAAAATTAGTTTGGTATAGGCCTATGCATGTGTTAGTCCAACTTTTAGCGACCGGCAAGACCACACTAGGCTACTCGAGCATTTTAATAGGGATTGGGGAAACAAACGGTGGGAACCAAATCAAAGCGACGCCGCTTCTTCTAGTGGTTTCCGCGCTTTAGGCGGAAACCAAACGGTCTGTTGTGAACGAACGCCAGGCGCTCTCCCGGGAGAAAGCCTGGTAGGCGAGGTTAGCTGTGGGCAGGTCAGAAACCCATCGTCTTGTGACATCATCGATTGCCAATCCAGCTTATAGAAACTGCAGGCTTTCTATTCCTGAAAAGTTGCAATTTTAAAGTGGAAGCCATTGTTCTCGCGATAATAAAAATCTAAATATTTATTTCAAAGATATTGATTAAATATATATTTTTTTGGAAAATGATGATGTCACAAGACGATGGATTCTGAACTTCCCACAGCTCTCCTAGGAGACTTGGACTGAGTGGCAAAAAATTGTGATATTTTATCATGAACATTAGTGAGGACCTATTATATGAAGACAGGTTGAAAAGTGGTGAACTACTCCTTTAAGTACAGTACTTAAGTAAATGTACTTAGTTACTTTACATCACTGTAGCAAACATAAAGAAAAAGTTAAGCAAACGTTAAAGTACAATCGTGTTATTGTATTGTTGCGACCGTCAGGGAAACCTCCACCGGAAAACCTCCACCGGCCGTCCGTCCGTCCGTCCGTCCGTCCGTCGGTCACACGTCACACTTCACACCTTTGCCCTGCTCATATCTCCGCATCAGTATGACATCACACCACATGTGTACACAAACCTTTGTGTACGTTGCTGTGGCAACAGTCTGTTGTTGCTGGTCTGTTAGTGTACGTTAGCAACCACCTTAGCAACCATGGTTTTACCCTAGCAACCAACTGTTTACCCTAGCAACCAACTGTTTACCATAGCAACCATGTTTTATTACCCTAGCAACCAACTGTTTACCATAGCAACCAGATACGCAGAGCAGGGATCTCCATATATGGGCATAAACAGGTGACATCACACTGATGTCAGATACTCAGAGCAGGGATTTCTCCATAATATATGGGCATAAAAGGGATTCTGTTAGGGATCTCCATATATGGGCATAAAAGGGATTCTGTTAGGGATCTCCATATATGGGCATACAAGGGATTCTGTTAGGGATCTCCATATATGGGCATAAAAGGGATTCTGTTAGGGATCTCCATATATGGGCATAAAATGGATTCTGTTAGGAATCTCCATATATGGGCATAAAAGGGATTCTGTTAGGGATCTCCATATATGGGCATAAAAGGGATTATGTTAGGGATCTCCATATATGGGCATAAAAGGGATTCTGTTAGCTGTTAGTGATCTCCATATATGGGCATAAAAGGGATGCTGTTAGGGATCTCCATATATGGGCATAAAAGGGATTCTGTTAAGGATCTCCATATATGGGCATGAAAGGGATTCTGTTAGGGATCTCCATATATGGGCATAAAAGGGATTGTATCCCAGATGATGCCCTGTTAGGAGATCCACACTAACAGAATCCATATATGGTCCTACCGACAGCTGCTATAAGCCAACCCTGGCGATAAGGTCTGAGTCGAAGAAATGCTTCTTTCCTGGCAAGAATTGCCCCTTTATACTGTAGGGCTCGTTTGTGTATTGTATGACATCACGCCACATCATCGGCTGAGGACTGTGTGATGTCATCATATCTCCATATATGGAGACATAAGTTGCTCATGCCCAAATATGGGCTGGTGAGGTCAGACTTAGTGTGATGCGTAGGTTATCTCCATATATGGAGATTCAACTTCAATGAGTAACCATGGCAAACTGTCAACTGCCCGTATGTCTTGATAATTGGTAAAACAAACTTTTGGCCTATTTGTGGAGATAAGCGACCAACGGTCGCTTATCTCCGATTAGGGAGTCTTACTGGTATATCCTACCTTTAATGTAGAGGCTGGTAAAAGTGGGGCTGATATGTGCTGGTTACCTTAACCTATAATTATACGTCATCACTTAATGCGTGTGTTCTATTGATAATCTAAATCTGCAAAGTAACTAGTGACTAAAGTTGTTACATAATTGTAGAGGAGTAAAACATATAATAATTATAAAGTATGAAGCTTCAAAACATTTTCTACAGTATCTCAAAATTGTACTTGGTATACTGTACTTGAGTAAATGTACAAAACTAGCACTGCGTTTCAATTTTGTGATATCTATATCGTCACCGTCGGGCAGAAGCCTTGTATCTCCAAGTTTCAAATTTGTATACTCTTTTTTTGTAAAGTAAAGCCCTGCTTCATCATACAAGACTGTCGCACAAAACTAGCGAAAATAGCAGATCTACAAGCACACAACGCCTCGCACCGCGAGGCGTTGTGTGCTCGTAGATCGTCTATTTTCACTAGTTCAAATAATTTTTAAAATGATAAATTCAAAACAAACGGTGTTGGACATACAACGTTTCCACCCGACAACGACGGTATGTTTTTAGTGATTCCATGGCCTTTATGGATTTCTCAGAACTCAGTTTGCTTCTTTACTTCAAGCCTAAAATGATTAAGAAAAACAAAGTCATGCGTCCAGAGGTCTGGATACTGTTCAATTATTATTTTCATTTATTAATTTTTTTACACAAAATAGATACATATTTCTATATCTGAAAATGCTAATCCCTTGTGACCAATTGCTACCATTAGCCAGGAGGAGACTGTGTCTCCTGCACTGAATGTAGGCCATCGTTGGTTGATTAGAACACTGCGTAATGGTTGCCGATAAAACCATGCAATCAACCAACAACATGTACCCTTCTGCTCTCGCTTAGCATATCTAATCTCTAAATCCTCACTTGGCCAGACCCAAGAGAAACTCTAGATAAGAGGGAGAAAGAGGGAGAGAGAGAGATTCGTTGGCAATTAGTACCTACTTTGTCATAGGAGTATGTCGCGTGCCGAAAATAGCAGATCAATATAGCTTGCAATGTGTCGCGTCCACAACGCGGTGTGAGCTTATAGATTGGCTATTTTCACCAATGTACGGTTAAGTATAAATCGAGAGAGAGAGGAAGAGAGACAGAGGGACAGAGAAGGAGTGAGGGAGAGAGAAAGACAGACAGACAGAGGGAGAGAGGGAGAGATCACCCAGTGGCGTCAGTTCAGCAAAAGCTAGGGTATGGCAAAGATGGGAGTCCTCATGGAAAAGAGGCATTACATTTTGTATAACACGGTTCGTGTGAAAATAGCCGATCTACATGCTCACAACGCCTCGCGCTGCGAGGCGTTGTGAGCATGTAGATCGGCTATTTTCACAAGTCTGAAAAAAAATATTTTTGTCAGCTTTTTACACAGGTTTCTACGGTTTCTTGGGCTGGATATGGCAGCCTGGAACGGTTGTTGAAGTGCAGCTAAACTTGGCATGTTAGTAAACGTGCCACAATTAACAATAATGGCATTGCACCTGTGCAGCTGACCTGCGGAACCTGGGAATATACCATCCTGTCAAGATGGGGAGAATATTATAATATTGTTAAAGTGACCATTTTGCATTTGTAGTTATTTTACTGTAATTTAACAACATAATAACCAGCACAGATAGAAAAAGAGACATTCGTGGATTTATATTTAAAAGTAACTTTTATTCTCTCCTCTGGACCCAGGGTACGGCAGCTGCATACCCCTGCCATACCCAGTTGACGCCCCTGAGATCACCTTCACTGTTTATAAGACTAATTAAATGTAAGCTCACTTTTCATCCTTCCAAACAGAAACTCAACCATTGTTACCTTTGATCTCTTTCTCTTTCCCTTTTTCACTCACTCACCCACCCACCCACCCACTCACTCATTCACTCACTCACTCACTCACCCACTCACTCACTCACTCACTCACCCACCCACCCACCCACCCACTCACTCATTCACTCACTCACTCACTCACCCACTCACTCACTCACTCACTCACTCACTCACTCACCCACTCACTCACTCACTCACCCACTCACTCACTCACTCACTCACTCACTCACCCACTCACTCACTCACCCACCCACCCACTCACTCACTCACTCACTCACCCACTCACCCACTCACTCACTCACTCACTCACTCACTCACTCACTCACTCACTCACTCACTCACTCACTCACCCACCCACCCACCCACCCACTCACTCACTCACTCACTCACTCACTCACTCACTCACTCACTCACTCACTCACTCACTCACTCACTCACCCACTCACTCACTCACTCACTCACTCACTCACTCACTCACTCACTTTCTTTTGTCTGTCTGTCTGTCTTTCTCCCTCCCTATCTCTCTCACTCTCTGTTCATTTTTGAGCGGTGGTCACACCGTCTCCATAGCGTGGCCGTGTGTGTAGGTATGTATGTTTGTTTGTATGTATGTATGTATGTGTGTATGTGGGTGGGTGGGTCTGTATGTAGCCTCAAGCCTGTGGTGTAGTACCTTTTCTGACCACACATGTTAAGAGAGTGGCGCTGTTGTTCAGGCCAGGCCAGAACAGGCAAGGCACACTCACACTCACACACACGCACGCACGCACGCACGCACGCACGCGCGCACACACACACACACACACACACACACACACACACACGCACACACACACACACACACACACACACACGCGCGCGCACAGACTCCACCGCTCAGTTCACACGGGTGTGATTTTTGAGGATAGGACAGGTAACATGTTAGACAGACGCTCAATACTGAGAAAAAGATGACATACTGTACTGTATGTATGGTAACAAATATTGCGATATTGGATACATTTAGGGAATCTGGGCCGCGGTCCAAGTGGCGTTGCGGTCTTCCAGTACAGTGGTTCTCAACCTTTTCAGGCCGCGACCCCCAAAATAATCATATTTTAACTGGGGACCCCCACCCTGACGAGCACTAAGAGTTGAGGCATTGCATTTTGTATAACACGGTTCTATTGTGAAAATAGCCGATCTACATGCTCACAACGCCTCGCGATCGGCTATTTTCAGAATTTCTGCTTCTAATATTTGACAGTTTGGCCAATGTTTAATTTGTCATTTTAGAGCTATTAAAAAGTCTTTAAATTGTCACTTTAGAAATGTGCAGATACCCTCTATACACATACACTTTATGTTACTGTTGAGTGAGAAAACAATGTAATTGCACATTAAGTTAATCATCTGGGGACCCCCCCCCCCCCCCCAAAAAAAATAATTCGGGGACCCCGCTGGGGGTCCCGACCCACAGGTTTGAGAACCACTGTTCCAGTATATCATCATCATCACGCGGCCGAAGCGCACAAACGCAACGAGCCGTAAAATGACGCCTGAAGGAGTTCTTGGCGATGACCTGGGAGTTTAGAGAAGGGGATGAAAAAGCACGAATCCAGAGGCCTTTCCGGGACATAAAAGAGATATCGGTCTCTGTTTGCTGTTGTTTTTCTTGTTCCTACTGTGAGTTCCTGACAGGAAAGCATGCAACATCGGGGAGACGAAGTCAATAAGGCTTCCTGTAAGCTTGTTGCTGCGCTGTCTTCTCAGGTATCCGGTATTAGGGAAGACAAAGTATTGATGTGCTGCAGCTTAAACGCCTTTGACACTCGATCGAGACGAAATCCTTCCCAACACGAGCCCTCTGTAGGGGACAGACGAGGCCGCCTTCGTCTCTTAAGCCATTCAGGCCTAGAATTATTGAATGCTTTAACCAGTGAAAAATAGCAGATATACAAGCTCACACGTATATCTGCTATTTTTGAATCGTGAAAATGTGTGCACATTTTTCAATATATATTTTTCAAAGCAGACTTTTGTAACTCAAATCTCTGCTTCTGGGGGGGGGGGGGTCCCTGGAACAACATATTTTGAGTCTGTGCCCAAATAAATGTAATTTTGGGGGTCTTTGACATGAAAAAGTTTGAGAACCACTGATTTAGAGGAAGGATTTAGACGTCGGGTCAAAGATCGGGTCAAAGATCTTCAAAGACTTGCGCACATTTTCGAGATTTTAAAAAAAATAGCAGATCTACAAGCTGGCAGCGCGGCACTCGGTGCCGCGCTGCGAGCTTGTATATCTGCGATTTTTCAACAGTTAAAGCACAAAATAATGGTTAAAGTGGTTAAAATCGAACGCGACTGGAGAGCGTTCAAGGTATTTGAAGGTTAAAAGATGAAATCTATGACATGTTTTGGTGTGTTTGTAAAAGAGCCAGGGGACACCGAGGCTATAGATAGAAACACACAAGTCAAGTGCAGGAACTAATTTTCTCAATCGAGCCATACACTTCTTTGTAAGACAAATAGACTAGTAAAGCCCGTATCATAGTCGGGTCCGCGGTGGAAGTCTTTTCGAGTCTTTTTGAGTCATGAAACTACAACGTTACATCATTCCTCACAGTGAAGAGCTTTCCACCGTGAGTCCCAACACATCTCTCTGTTTTTACTATCAGACAGATACGCTCTACACCCCGTTCACTGATTGGTCGACCTGAACCGGTCTAGACGGGGTAAAGGAGTTCACCGTGGGCCGTGACTATGATGGCCTGCACTTATTTTCTGACTTGAGGTGGAAAGCTTTCCACCTCAAATTTGCGGTGGATAGGTCTCCACCGTAGACTCTGATACGGGCTTAAGACACCTCAGGGCGACATGCGACCTCGCCCGGCCATCTGGCCAGTGATGGATATCGGACCAGTTAGGCTACCCATATATGGAGATCCATCGCATGCACATCCCATTTATGCCCATACATGGAGATCCCTGTCTGACCCAGCCGCACAGATATGGGCTGTCTTCCTCCATATATGGGCATTCCCATATGAAGTCCTGTTAGATTATTATGGGCTTAATATTGATGACATCATCAGGGATCTCCATATATGGGCATAAAAGGTAATTCTGTTGGAGTGGTTCCCATGACATCACAACATACAATATATGTTATGCCCATACATGGAGAGCCCTATCTGAACCAGCCACACAGATATGGGCCATGTCTTGACAATCTGGCCAGTGATATATCCTCGGTGTCGGGCAGAAACCTCGTATCTCCGAGTTTCAAATGTGTCCGTTCTTTCGCAAAGCAAAGCCCTGCTTCATTGTACAAGGCCGTCGCACGAAAGTAGTGAAAACAGCAGATCTACAAGCACACAACGCCTCGCACCGCGAGGCGTTGTGTGCTTGAAGATCGGCTGTTTTCACTAGTTTAAATCAGAAGATATATTAATTATATTGATATATATTAATAACTTAATTCGGCCTGACCAGGAGATCAGGGATAAAAACATATCCCCCCCACCCGCCATAAAAATGAATTGAGCAGAGAGAGGAGGGGACATCAAGAGAAGGCATGGACCCCCTCAGAGAATCCAACCCTGCCTGACGTCGTCCACTTTCCAGTTCGACAGTCAGTGGTGGAAAAAGTATTCAAATGTTTTACTCAAGTGGAAGTAGCAATATACCACACTATAAAAATACTCTGTTACAAGTAAAAGGCCTGTGTTCAAAAGTGTCAGTAAAAGTACAAACGTATATTGGCATCAAAATGTACTTAACCCATTTAGGCCTGAACACAATATGACGCAATATTTTATGCTTTAAATATTAAAAAAATAGCAGATATACAAGCTCACAGCGCGGCACCGAGTGCCGCGCTGCAAGCTTGTAGATCTGCTATTTTTGAAAAATCGTGAAAATTTGAATTTTGACACGATTCTATAAGTGTCTTTTGAATCCTTCTAAGATTTTTTGAAAAACCCAATGTTTCTATGTCAGCAATCTGGCCAGCCATCGTCAAAGAAAAGGTCCTTTTTACTTAACTGGAGCTCAGTTAGTCTGTTCTCGAGAGACTACTATGTCAGTGGTTCTCAAACCTTTTCATGTGAAGGACCCCCAAAATGATATTTATTTGGCCACGGACCCCCATCTCAAAATATCTAGTTCCAGGGACCACCCAGAAGCAAAATTTGAGTTACAAACGTTCGCTTTGAAAATACATATATTCAAAGATTTGCACACATTTTCACGACTTTTTCAAAAATAGCAGATCTACAAGCTCGCAGCGCGGCACTCGGTGCCGCGCTGTGAGCTTGTATATCTGCTATTTGTCACTGGTTAAAGCATTCAATAATTCTGGGCCTAAATGGGTTAATTACCAAAAGTAAAAGTACTAAAATGTTTGAAAATAGCAGATCTACAAACTCACAACGCGTCGCGACGCATTGTGAGCTTGAAGATCGGCTATTTACAAATAGCCAAGGTATAAAATAGCGCTGAAGTGGTTTATGCATGTTTCATAATATTATTATATGATCTGCAAACTAAGTTACTAGTAACTAAAGTTGTCAAAAATGTAGTGGGGTACAATATTTGGATCCGAGATGTAGTGGAGTGGAAGTAAAAGTATTGGAAATTGGAAATACTCAAGTAAAGTACAAGTACCTCAAAATTATAACTCAAGTACATAAGGAGCTATAGTCAACTTATTCATTTTGGCTTTGTTTACATCCCTCTTCTATTCTTTTATATGGAATCCATATAAAAGAATAGAAGGATGTAAACAAAGTCAGCCTGACAACGGCCAAAATGATTAATTTATCATTATTTTACGCTTTTTGTGGTCATTTTTGAAAAGAAACACATGTTTTCGAAACATAATTTTTATTTTAGCGTCCGTTTTTCAAGGAAAAGTTGACTATAGCTCCTTTAAGTAAATGCACTTAGTTACTTTACACCACCACTTACAGTGTTTACAGTTTCAAGTGAAACAAGGATGTTCTCTCAACAAAACGAGAGAGAGAGAGAGAGAGAGAGAGAGAGAGAGAGAGAGAGAGAGAGAGAGAGAGAGGGAGAGAGAGGGAGAGGGAGAGAGAGAGAGAGAGAGAGAGAGAGAGAGAGGAGGTGGTGGGGGGCAGTGGCGTCAGTTCAGCAAAAGCTAGGGTATGGCAAAGATGGGAGTCATCATGGAAAAGAGGCATTACATCTAACATATAATTTTCCGAATGTCTGTCTGTCTGTCTGAAACCGCGTTTCTCCTCAGTGGCTGGAGCAATTGATCTGAAATCGCATCACCATCAGCATATGAACACACCTGACATAACTGTGAAGCCCGTTTGTCACTTTCACAAATCGTATGCTGTATAATTGCATTTTTATGGTGTATGTATATCTATTTAGCCTACAGTACCTTTTGTGACCACACATGTTAAGGGAGGGGCGCTGTTGTTCAGGCCATGCACAATCACACACAAACCCACACACACACACACACACACACACACACACACACACACACACACACAGGGGGGGGGGGGGGGGGGGGAGTGTGTGTGTGTGTGCAGGCGGGCAGGCGGGCGGGCGGGGGGGGGGGGAGGGGGGGGTGGTTCTGGCCCTGTTACAGATGTTGTCCAAAATCATGCAGATCGGTACACAGTATCTCTGTAGCCGTTAAATGGAACGGGTATTTCTTACATTGATGCTCCTACATATTAGCATGCAAGCACCAGTTAAAGTTACTTTCCATCCCTCATATACTGTGTGCACAGTGCACATCCCATAATCCACACACTGCACATCATTTCGGAGCTCATATCTTTGAACGGGTAAGGGCTAGTTTGTATAACACGGTCGGTCCTATCGTGATAATAGCAGATCTACATGCTCACAACGCCTCGCGCTGCGAGGCGTTGTGAGCATGTAGATCGGCTATTTTCACAATGTCTGAAACAACAATTAACAATAATGCATTGCACCTGTGCAGTTGACCTTTTGTCAAGATGGGGAGAATACAAGTGTGGAGAATATAATGATAATACCTCGTTAAAGTGACCATTTTGTGAAATTTTGCATTTGTAGTTATTTTAATTTAACCAGAACAGATAGACAAAGCGACATTCATGGATTTATATTTGAAATCAACTTTTATTCCCCCCCCCCCCCCCCCCCCCCCAGGGTATAGCAGCTGCATGCCCCTGCCATACCCAATTGACGCCCTGGTGGGGGGGCGGGGGAGTGCAGTGTGACCCTAACTCTCTTTGTATCTCTCCTCCTGGGTTTAAAGGCAGTGTAAGACCCCCATTTAGGGGCCGGGCCACAGAGAGAGAGAGAGAGAGGACAGAAATGCCTTTCTCAGGGAGATTAGTGGCCGCTGACCGGACGTTTTTCAGTACGGAGGAGAATAGAGTAGAGGTGAGAAGAACAGAGCACAGTAAAGTAGAAAAAAGTCGAGAAGTAGTACAGGAGCACAGTCACTCCTCCCTAGGGTTGGGATCCTTACAGTGTTTCTCAAACTTTAACATTTCAATAAGGTCTCCCCTTAACACATGGGATGCTCAGGTTTATAACATTTCTAGCTGTTGCTGCTGCCGCCGTTCACTCACGCTTTATTTTGAAGAGCCTCGGAAGCTTCGTGCGTGTACTGTGCACGTGGGTGTCCGCTGACGATTGAGGAAGAAAATCCATTTGTTTACAAACGCTCGCGAAACTAAAATCCAAACCGCGGCCGACCATCGCGGTAAAGTGTCGCCGTGAAAACAATCAGATCTCTGCTTCCCTGGCGTTCTTTTCACCTCATTCATAGATAAAGCCCTTTTTATGTTTGAGCCTAGAATGGAAATCAATGCAACCAGCTCGTGCCATTTTCTCTCTCTCTCTCTCTCTCTCTGAGCTACGGGGTGACGTATGGACTAGGGTCATTCAGAGGGCCTCTTTCTGAATGAGTGTAACTCTTTCTGTACACTTTTTTTTTTAAACCAAATGGACCCATTTGTACCCTCTCAGAGTTATGGTGGTCCTTGATCCATCCATCGGATTCCATCCATCCATCCGTCCATCCATTCATTTCATATGGTGCATTTAAATGGTAAATGGTGCATTTACAGTATACAGTAGGCTATAGCGCCTTTATCCCAGGCACTTTACATAGATTGTGCATTACATTCACCCATTCACACATTCATACACAGATGGCGGAGGAAACCATGCAAGGCACCAACCTGCTCACCGGGAGCAATAGGGGTTCAAAGTCTTGCTGAAGGACTCTTCCACACTAACTCTGGGGGAGCCCAGGATCGAACTGGGAACCCTTCGGGAACCCTCTGTGTTCTAACGACGGTTTCTCTTCCCCTGAGCCACTGCCGCCCCATCCATTCATCCATTCAGATATGGGTACAACACAATATGAGATGTAGTGGTGTAGAAGTAAAAATATTGGAAATTGGAAATACTCAAGTAAAGCACAAATACCTTGAAATTGTACTTGAGAACATTACTTAAAGGAGCTATAGTCAACTTTTTCTTGAAAAACGGATGCTAAAATAAAAATAATGTTTCGAAAATATTTTATAAAAAAATATTAGCTTCTTACATGTGTTTCTATTCAAAAATGACCAGAAAAAGCATAAAATAATGATAAAATAATCATTTTGGCCATTGTCAGACCGACACTTTGTTTACATTCTAGTCTATTCTTTGATAGTGTTAGACTAGGATGTAAACAAAGTGTCGGCCCTACAATGGCCACAATTATTATTTTATCATTATTTTACACTTTTTGTGGTCATTTTTTAATTGAAACACATATATGAAGCTTATTTTTTTATAAAATATTTTCGAAACATTCTTTTGAGCGGTGGTCACAACGCTCCTATACGTGGCCGTGTGTGTGGGTATGTATGTCTGTCTGTCTCCGTGTCCGTAGCCTGCAGTAACCTTTTCTGACCACACATGTTAAGGGAGGGGCGCTGTTGCAGACACACACACACACACACACACACACACACACACACACACACACACACACACACACACACACACACACACACACACACACACACCACCGCTCAGTTCACAAGAGTGTGATTTTTTTATTTGAGCATCCGTTTTTCAAGAAAAAGTTGACTATAGCTCCTTTAAGTATAGTTACACTGCTATTTGGGGTCCTTGGCATGGAAGCAAGAAGCCTTGGGGTCCACTGACACTCGCTGCGATGCCGACTTCTTCATTCTGCTCCTGGCTGAGCTCTCGCTGTGAGGGGTTTAGCATTAGCGCGGCGCTATTTCCGTGTTTTCCAACCTCTTTTCATGCATTCTCAATCTTGTTACCAGATGATATCCTGCTCAACCCAGTTGTTCGCAGTGAGCTCGGAGAGTGACAGCTGGTTTCCCTATTTCAGTTAAGCAGGCGCTCAGAGAGTGATTATACACCGACGATACACTGCTTTATAACCCATTTAGGGCCTAGAATTATTGAATGCTTTAACCAGTGAAAAATAGCAGATATACAAGCTCGCAGCGCGGCACCGAGTGCCGCGCTGCGAGCTTGTAGATCTGCTATTTTTGAAAAAGTCGTGAAAATGTGTGCAAATCTTTGAGTATATGTATTTTCAAAGCGAACGTTTGTAACTCAAATTTTGCTTCTGTGGTCCCTGACTCCCTGGAACTAAATATTTTGAGATGGGGGTCCGTGGCCAAATACATATCAGTTTGGGGGTCCTTCACGTGAAAAGGTTTGAGAACCACTGACATAGTAGTCTCTCAAGAACAGACTAACTGAGCTCCAGTTGAGTGAAAAGGACCTTTTTTTTGACGATGGCTGGCCAGATTGCTGACATAGAAACATAGGATTTTTCAAAAAAAAATCTTAGAAGGATTCAAAAGACACTTATAGAATCGGGTCAAAATTCTAATTTTCACGATTTTTCAAACATAGCAGATCTACAAGCTCGCAGCGCGGCACTCGTGCCGCGCTGTGAGCTTGTATATCTGCTATTTTTCAATAGTTAAAGCATAAAATAATGATACACAATACAGTGTACCCGTTCTGAATGGCATAAGCACAGTGGAGCATCAATCTCAACGAGCTGGAGCTTTCCAACACGGCTGGCTGAAGGATGCACGAGTCCATCTGAAAAAAAAGTGGGGATTGTTAGCGAGCGAGCGGCTGCTCCACTAGCCCAGTACGGTCACGCTGCGATGAACGATGGAGGAAACATTCTCTTTGGCAAACGTAACCGGGGGTGTAATGGAGTGTGCGTGCGTGTGTGTACGCGTGCACGCATGTGCGTGTGTGAGTGCGTATGTGTGTGGAGGGGAGCTTTGTATAAAACAACTGCAACAGACACACATCTGAAACCCTGACACTCTGTTGTTGAAGGTTTGCCGAGGCCGGCGAACATAAAAGAGGGCCATGCACTGTACGGTAAAACTTATGCCAGAACGTGTGCGTGCGTGCGTGCGTGCATGCGTGCGTGCGTGCGTGCGTGCCCGCGTGCGTGCGTAGAGCATGTGTTGGCATGGGCCATCGCAGGTTTCGCCTTTGAAACAAAGAGATGTTTTACAGTGGAGGAAGTGGTACTTGATCTGAGCACATGTTACTCTGACACGCTAACGTACAAGCACAGAGACACACTCGTAAATCGCCGGGCCCCCGGGTGTCGGATTGCAGAGGGGGCCAAAGCCTGTGGGAGCTTGCTTTGCCCCCCGCTTGCCCCCCGCGGTCCAGACAGATGCAGTCTGTCAAACACAATGTGGGCGCCCATTTAAAAGCATTAACAAGACGCTCACGGAAAGCAACCTTGATGCATATCAGAGGCCCTGAACCTTTCTCTGTTGTTCTGCCAACACCCCTCTCCTCTCCTCTAGGGCTGCGGCTATTGGTTGTTTTCTTAACGATTATTTACTTTTCCGGTTGATTGAATAATCGAAAGATATTTGTTCTGTTTTAAACAGATCGATAGATCGATAGATAGATAGAAACGGGTGGGGCTGGGCACAGGTTAAAACTGAGAGAAGACAAATATAAAAAATATATTATGAATAAGCATAAAAAGCATACAAATTGTGTCACTGGGAACAATAATAATCCTTTGTTACTGCACACAGACCCATCAATAACTAAAACTAAAACTGTTAGTCCAGTTCATGGTCTTAAACGGCTGGTCATGGAGTTAAAACAACCTAATTCCGAACTGACACAAAATTATTCAAATAGAAAATGTTGCTCCTTTCCTCTCCTTCCTTTACAGTTCAAGACTCGCAGAGGGACTGGTGTTATCGTCAGACTTGACAGGAGTCTTAATGTGCACAAGTGACACAATTGCGGCAACTTATGATGTCTGAAGGATGGCTTCATTGCACGTGAACGTTTGCACACACACACACACAAACACACACACACACACACACACACACACACACACACACACACACACACACACACACACACACACACACACACACACACACACACACACACAAATGCTCAAAAGACAAAGAGGAGATACTTTTAACATACAGTACTCTGACAGTGCAAGTGTCAGTGACTTACACAGGCTTTATCCATGCCTGGCACGGAAAGACTGCACATGTCTATGGATAGCTATTTGTGTTTTCAACATAAAATCATGACAAGATTATTAATTTTGTGTGAGTGAGAGAGAACAGGGAAAAGTCTCATGAATGCAATACCTTTCTATGGGCAATTGGGCATTCATGTGAGTGTATCAACTTGGTTAAAGGAGTAGTTCACCCCCAAAATGACTTTTTTTTCTATTGATTAGTCACGCCATGGAGACTAGAGTTCAATAATATTTTTAGTTTTTTGTCGCATTCCTAAGACAAAAATGTGATAACAATAAATGTACCCCCCCCCCCATTCGTTTCGAAACGGGTCCCCATCCGGAATCAAGGGGGGTAAATTTACTCGAATCAAATTTTTGTCTTAGGAATGTGACAAAAACATATTATAGAACTCTACTCTCCATGGCATGAGTAATCAATAGAAAAAAAACTCATTTTGGGGGTGAACTACTCCTTTAAATCAACCTTATACATTGTTGACCAGGGCACCCGAGGGCTCTATGTTTGGTCCCCTCCTTTTCACCCTCTACACCAGGGGTGTTTGGTCCCCTCCTTTTCACCCTCTACACCAGGGGTATTTGGTCCCCTCCTTTTCACCCTCTACACCAGGGGTGTTTGGTCCCCTCCTTTTCACCCTCTACACCAGGGGTGTTTGGTCCCCTCCTTTTCACCCTCTACACCAGGGGTGTTTGGTCCCCTCCTTTTCACCCTCTACACCAGGGGTGCCGTGATGCCAGTCCAGGGGCGCCGCGAGATCATTTGATCATATTTGGAATTCATCAATATCACTACGTCAATATAACTTCACTATGCTTAGTAAAACAGGCCTGATTTGCACTGTACTTGAGTTCTTTTTCCATCTACGACAACGCTCTTCACCAAAAATAGCAGATCTACAAGTTCACAACGCGTCACAACGTGACGCGTTGTGAGCTTGTAGATCGGCTATTTTTGGTGAACCTTCCCCCCCAGATTAGGCATGCTGGGGTTCAAGTGGTTAAACGTCAAGTATAACGTTATTTTCAGTCAGTTGATGGAAACGGATATTTCTCCAATAGGATGTAAGATTCTAAAAATTAACAGTGTAATTCAGGGGTGCCGTGGATGAAAAAGTTATTTACAGGGGTGCCCCCGAGTCGAAAAAGTTTGAAAACCCCTGAAAAAGAAGAATTTACCTACGTCATCCCACAAGGGAAATTCAGTTTTCAGCTTAACCCAGCTGACCCCCAGTGCTTCGCACAAGTCGCGCACGGGGAGGGGAGCAGTGATAGCTGGAGTGGGGAATCGTACCTGCGACCTCTGGGACCTCCGGAGTCCTAGGTATGGACACTAACCACTCAGCTATCACTGCTGTAAACCCCTGCTTTACACCAAATCGTTGACGATCTACAAGCTCACGACCTGTCGTGTGACCTTGTATATCTGCTATTTCCGCGGGATATTCGCCGCAGAATAGGGATGCTAGGCTTCACGTGGTTAAAATATTGCGTGGTTTCCGAATATTTGCAACCGTCCCGGAGGTTTGTTCACTCGTGTGAAGATGAGCTCTCTCTCTCTGTTGGTCGGAGGAGTTCGCTTGAAGAGTTGTGTGTTCTTTGCAAAACAAGGCGTTAAAAGTTTGCCGGTTGGCGTTACACTTCACAAAGGAACGCTCGGCTCGTTTTGTTGATTTATTCACACGCCCCACATTCATCGTCTTCTTTCAACGTGTGCACTAATTGCAGAAGCAGTAAGAAATGAAAAGAACAGAGTTAATTCCAATACAAGACAAAAGCAAGAGCTTTAAAGCATTTAGGCCTAGAATTATTGAATGCTTTAGCTATTGAAAAATAGCAGATATACAAGCTCACAGCGCGGCACCGAGTGCCGCGCTGCGAGCTTGTAGATCTGCTATTTTCGAATATATCTTTGAATATATCTTTTTACAAGAAAACATTTTTAACTCAAATATTTGCTTCTGGGGGGTCCCTGGAACTAAACATTTTAAGATGGGGGTCGATGGCCAAATACATATCATTTTGGGGGTCCTTCACGTGAAAAGGTTTGAGCACCGCCGACATAGAAACATGATCTTTTTAAAAAAAAAAACATTAGGATTCAGAAGACACTTACAGAATCGGGTCAAAATATCCAAAGAATTGCACACATTTTCAAGAATTCAAAAATAGCAAATCTAAAAGCTCGCAGCGCGGCACTCGGAGCTTGAATATCTGCTATTTTTTAATAGGTAAAGCGTAAAATGATACGCAAGTAACGCGTAGCCGGTCTGACTCGGTTAAAGCATATCTTGACGGGTCAGAGAGGAACTAATGTCCTACTTTCACTGTCCCTCCCCCCCTTCTCACATGCATGCACTGTGATGATGGCAGGCCACCAGGCCTTTCATTAAGCAGTAAAACAACTCAAAAACCGTGTCTTCCGACACCAGCGGACCCCTCTGAAGATGCCAGAGATTCTCTCCCCCCCCCCCCCCCCCCCCCCCCAAAGGGGGTCCGGGCGTCCACGCAGCCCTCCCCGACAGCTCTGCGTTAGTAATTCATAACTCCCCCCATGGGGGGCCACAACAAGGTCCTGTGGCCTCGTTATGTGGAGTTTTCATCACACATTCAGTAATGAAAACATGAGCGCTCATATTTTAATCATGAGACCTCTGCGCTGCATAACGCGCACTCTCTCTCTCGCGTGCGCACACGCACAAACACACAAAGGCCGGACACCCCTTAACCCATATAGAACGGGTATACACATTATTGTGTATCATTATTTAATGCTTTAACTGTTGAAAAATAGCAGATATACAAGCTCACAGGGCGGCACCGAGTGCCGCGCTGCGAGCTTGTAGATCTGCTGTTTTTGAAAAATCGTGAACATTTGAATTTTGACCCGATTCTATAAGTGTCTTTTGAATCCTTCTAAGGTTTTTTGAAAAACCTATGTCAGCAATCTGGCCAGCCATCGTCAAAGAAAAGGTCCTTTTCACTTAACTGGAGCTCAGTTAGTCTGTTCTTGAGAGACTACTATGTCAGTGGTTCTCAAACTTTTTCATGTGAAGGACCCCCAAAATGATATGTATTTGGCCACGGACCCCCATCTCAAAATATCCAGTTCCAGGGACCCCCCAGAAGCAAAATTTGAGTTACAAACGTTTGCTTTAAAAAATACATATATTCAAAGATTTGCACACATTTTCACGACTTTTTCAAAAATAGCAGATGTACAAGCTCGCTTGTATATCTGCTATTTTTCACTGGTTAAAGCATTCAATAATTCTAGGCCTAAATGGGTTTTAAATAACTCGTGACACTTGCTGCCAACTCCTTTTGAATCTCGGGGCGCAGGAACACTCACCCTCTAAGATGCCACACAGAGGTCATAATAATTCTATAATTGAATGAATAATTCTATAATTGAATGAATAATTCAAGCGGTTCCACGCGCTTGCACTGTTTTCTTTTTCTCCTTCGTCGGCTTTCCCGAACACACAAACAAAAAACAAAAAAAACTAACAAAGAAAGGACACTAAAGTATCGTCTCCTTTGTGGGCCGCGGTTCGTCCCACTTTCTCGCTCGGCCTCTCTCTCTCTCTCTCCTTCTCTGAACAATTAATGCTGCTTGCTCCTCGTGTGGCAGGAGGCCACGGAACGCCTCGTTAAGCACATGTCACTATGCCGTGTGACACCAATGAGCCGCGTCTC
>NC_137829.1:40922130-40952130 GCF_963921795.1 Nannobrachium achirus
TAAGGAGACGGCTGGGAAATTCAAAAACATTTTTTGTCCTTTTATCTTTGACAACGTGGATAATAATGAACGTAGTCCCTTCTTTGAGCCGCATTCGGACGCGGAAGCAGTCCCCTGGTCAAAATGTACTATTCTGTCCATAACGGCACATAATTCGGTAACGCCACTGAGTCAGATCATGCGTCGTTCGCACCATTCGCCGCAGCGACTCGGTCGCTACCGCTCCCTCGGTGGCGGCTCTCTGCGCTTATAGTGCCGTGAACGGTAGCGTCGGGTGGCTGGTAAATCCTTCATAGTGGTATCGAATCTCGCTCCTTGACACAGTAGGCATACCCAAAGCGTCCCCTCTTCCGACGCTTTACGGTACTTGACAAGGTGTCAGTTGTATGACGCTTTGAAGGTGAGAATATGTTGATGTAGTGTACGTACCCCTGGTCAGTGTGGTGGGAGAGGGCTTCTTTGGGAGGTCGGAGAAGCTGCTCCCGTCAATCCCCGCTCCTTTGCAGTCCTTCTTGTCAGCGGCTGTGGACCCAGAGGACTCCATGTGGGACAGACTCTGGACAGGACAACAAGAGAGGACACATTCCGGTTAAAGTCGTACACGGCGTACAGCAGGGTTCCCCGATTAGTTTTCCCCAAGGGCCGAATCGTGTCTAGGGTATCAAGCCGAGGGCCACATCATTGCAGGGGGCGACGGTGGCGTTCCCACTACTCCAGCGACAGTTTTCGTCGTTGTCGGGTGAAAATCTTGTATGTCCAAAACCGTTCATTTTGAATTTATCTTTTTAAAAATAATTTAAACTAGTGAAAACAGCCGATCTACAAGCACACAACGCCTCGCGGTGCGAGGCGTTGTGTGCTTGTATATCTGCTGTTTTCACTACTTTTGTGCGACGGCCTTGTATATGATTTGCGAAAGAACGTACAAATTTGGAGATACAAGATTTCCACCCCACAACGACGATATACTAGTCTTGCTGCTGCTCTTATACCACCATTATTACTGGGATTGGCGGGGGCCAGACAGTAGCCCCCCGCGGGCCGCAAATGGCCCGCGGGCCGCCTATTGGGGAACCCTGGCATACAGTCTTTTTGGCGACACCGGTGGTACAGCATCTGTTTGCAGCATCTGTTCGGCCTTCAAAGCGAAACTATGTCTCGACCGAAAGAACCGTTCCAAAAACAATGAGCCACTGGTCTGAGAGCTCAGTAAGATCCTCGGTGTTAATGGAACGGGTCCGTTTACACACTCTCAAAGTTACAAAATGGATATATTAAGACGAAGATGTATGCACAGTCACACACACAATGTGGACCTACATTATGTGTGCGCACACACAAACAACAAACACACACCCGCACACCCGCGCGCGTGCACACACACACACACACGCACACACACGCACCCACACACGCATACAAATTGTAATAGGTAATTTAGTTCTCCAGACAGGGCGTGTGTTCTGTCTGTCATGACATCATGTTGCATGTCTGTCTACTGTCTGTCAATCACCCTCACACTCAATATGGAGAACCACGCCTCGTCCAAGTACCCCTCTCCCACCAAACCTCTTCTAAAAGCTTGATTTATTTTATTTTACATTAAAGGGCTGTGTTGTTTCAGGGACATGGAAAGGATGAAATAATAAGCAGGTTAAAGGAGTAGTTCACCCCCCAAATGACTTTTTTTCTATTGATTACTAACGCCATGGAAACTTGAGTTTGATAACATTTTTAGTTTTTTGTCGTATTCCTAAGACAACAGTTTGATTATAATTAATTCACCCCCATTGATTCCCAATGGAGACCCAAATGCATTCAGGTCCCCATCCGGAATCAATGGAGGCAAATGCACTAAAATAAATGTTTTGTCTTAGGAATGCGACACATTCGAATAAATATTATTGAACTCAAGTCTCCATGGGGTGAGTAATCGATAGAAAGAAAAAAAAATTGGGGGGTGAACTACTCCTTTAATGTCTTGTGGCTGAAACACACACGGTACGGATGAAAGCTTTGTTGTGGAAATGCAACGTGACGTAAGCGTCGAACGCTGAAGAGAGTTCCAATGTGTTTACCCTGCAGTTTGTTTTCCGTGAGTGAAAACGTGTTTGCCCCTTGTCAAGGGAATTAATGGTGAGGTCAGGGCCTGACACACACACATACACGCACACACATGCGCACGCACACACACACACACACACACACACACACACACGTTTTCTCCGTTTGATGGATGTAATGACCCTACAAGGGAGCGCTCTATTCCAATTGTAAACGAGAGAGGACCCTTAGCACTGTGGCTTTGACCGCTCTCCGCTGTGTCAATAGGTGCTCTCGCGCGCGTGTGTGTGTGTGTGTGTGTGTGTGTGTGTGTGTGTGTGTGTGTGTGTGTGTGTGTGTGTGTGTGTGTGTGTGTGTGTGTGTGTGTGTGTGTGTGTGTGTGTGTGTGTGTGTGTGTGTGTGTGTGTGTGTGTGTGTATGTCTGTGCGATTGGCTAGATGACTTGGCAGCGTGCCACTTGTTTGACTTAGGGGAGACCCTACAACATCATGGTGGACGCAGAGCAAACATGCGGCGGCCTGCCTGAGAGGCCGGTGGGCTGCGGGGCGGAGGGTTCCTCTGCCTCTCGGCGGCCTGCGGTCCAGCTTTACCCCGAGCCTCCTTTAGAACGTCGGTGAGAAAATGTTTGTGGCGCCTGAAGCCGTGTTCTGTGCCCGGCTCGTTTTACAATTTTCAACATGGCGTCCCCGATATTCTCGGCATGTTATACAGCTGAAAATGCTTTCACGACTTAAAACTTTAGAAGGCAATCGTAGCCAATCGGAAGGGAATATGGGAAATGGGACAGATCCATGTTGATGACATGACTTTAGAGATACTATGTACCACTTTGCGTGATTTTAGGGCAAAATCTGTAGGAGCGGTGTCCAAAATGGTATTTTGCAAAAATGGGCCTGATGGTGGCGCTAGAATAGGGCCATGTGAGAAATGAGGGGCTTGTGAAGCTCGAGAGGTTGTGGTTTGTCAGCCAAGGAGCTGTCTGTGTGCAAAGCTTGGCATGGATAGAGCCAACGGTGGTGGAGATAAGAGTAGGGACAAAAGTGTGACGTGACGTGACGTGACGTGACGTGACGTGACGTGACGTGACGTGACGTGCTGTGACGTGACGGACAGACGGAGAGAAAGCCAGTGGAGCTTTTCATAGTAACTTGCGACCTAACGGTCGCACTAACTTAACCATTTCTAGATCAGGGCTCACTTGAAAAAAAAAATAGTTTTAGTCTTTTGGATAACACCCTGTTTAGTTTTAGTCCTATTTGAGTCATCTGACATTGTTTAGTGTTAGTCTAGACTCTAGTCTTAACCGACTAAATATCAAAATCGTAGTCTTTTAGTCAACAGAATTAACACTGGTAGACACGTAGCCTCCATGTGGAAGATGTTAGTCCACATACCAGTAGGGCGGACTGGGGCAACCTTTAAGGTCTGTCCACACCTGTTGGCAGCTACGGGAAGTGTTCTGATTGAAACGTTACACGAACACGCACTTGGAGGAATCAAAACTCGTAAAAAGCAACGTGTTTATGACTTGGCTGTCACCCAAAGCATATACGCAACAACAAACAAACTCTTTTCCAGAGAAAATAAAGAGATGCATTTATTCCTGCTACGTGGAGAATACGTGGCAAAAGTATGGAGAAAATTTGAGCGTCCTTTTTCTGGTCATGTCACCAGTAAGACTCCCTAGTCGGGAGATAAACGACCGTCAGGTCGCATACACAAACTTTGGAAGGCAATGGTAGCCAATCGGGAGGGAATATGGGAAATGGGACAGAGCCATGTTGATGACATGACTTTAGAGATACTGTGTCACTTTGCGTGACTTTAGGGCAAAATCTGTAGGAGCAGTGTCCAAAAATGAGTTTTGCAAGAATCGGCCTCATGGTGGCGCTAGAAGAGGGCCATGTGAGAAATGAGGGGTGCAGGTTGTGGTTTGGCAGCCAAGGAGTGTGTGTGCAAAGTTTGGCATGGATAGGGGCAACGGTGGCAGAAATATGAGTAGGGGAAAAGTGTGACGTGACGTGACGTGATTGACTGACAGACAGACAGCCGGTGGAGGCTTTGATAGTAACTGCGACCTGACGGTCGCAACAAGAATAGCACTGCCATACAATGAATTGAATACACAGGATCCCAATGGAAACAAGACATATTGTTTTCTTGGGTTTAATCCTTTTAGTAGACCGTGTATAGAACTCTAGTTCCTCCTGTGTTTTTGTTGTTTTAGTTTTTTTTGGGTAAAACTGTTTATAAAGTATTCAATCGATCAATCAACCAAGAAAGATTGGTCAAAATACCATTTTATTCACTAAAAGAAGTGATGGATTGCAGTGTTAAGAGGCTCTTTGTGCTGCAGCAGCCATACAGAAAGAACACAGCGCTCCATGGTCAGTTCTCTTCAGGGGCGTCAATTGGGTATGGCAGGGGTATGCAGCTGCCATAACCTGGGTCCAGGGGGAAAAATAAAAGTTACTTTTAAATATAAATCCATGAATGTCTCTGTCTATGTGTGTAGGTTATTATGTTGTTAAATTACAGTAAAATAACTACAAATGCAAAATGTTACATAATGGTCACTTTAACAAGGTATTATATTCTCCACACTTGTGTTCTCCCCATCTTGACAAAATGGTATATTCCCAGGTTCCGCAGGTCAGCTGCACAGGTGCAATGCATTACTGTTAATTGTGGCACGTTTACTATGCTGAGTTTAGCTGCACTTGAAAACCCATTCCAGGCTGCCATATATCCAGCCCAAGAAACCGTAGAAACCTGTGTTAAAAACTGACATTGTTTACAGACATTGTGAAAATAGCAGATCTACATGCTCACAACGCCTCGCAGCGCGAGGCGTTGTGAGCATGTAGATCTGCTATTTTCACAATAGAACCGTGTTATCCAAAATGTAATGCCTATTTTCCCATCTTTGCCATACCCTAGCTTTTGCTGAACTGACGCCACTGGTTCTCTTTGGTAAACTCACAACTCCCCGCTGGCCAAAGCTGCAAAGCCAGGCGGTGCAAAATGCCAGTAATGGCTCTATCAGCGCTCGTCTGGTTTCATGTGGATATCCAACATGTCGCCCCGGTACCAGCCGCCGTGGCGGCCGGGCGCCCGTGTCTGTTGCGAGCCCTTCGGAGGTGCCAGTTGCCTGTCGCCGACGCCAGCGTAAGCCGATTAGAGGTGGCCGGCTAACGGGTTTAGCCAGGGGCATCTGCTTCGCTTTTTACCCCGCTGCCAAAAACGACCCTGCCAGGGACGTGCAGAGAATGTTAAGAGAGGCAGGGGCTGGCATTTCCGAAAGGGCCTTTTTGGTGGAAATATCGAAAATAGCAGACCTCCAAGCTCACAGCTGCGACGCGTTGTGAGCTTGGAGGTCGGCTGCGTGATACCACACTGAACTAAGCATAATCGACAGATTCTTTCAACACAAGCTGCTGCATTCAAGTTCAGGAGAGTTTGGACAAGGCAATTCTCTTGAATGCTGCCTTCGGGTATGGCACGGAAAGTGTGCTTTTGCTTTTCTTTCACCATAGTGAAAACTGCATTCATGGTCTGGAGCAGTGTTGATTTTGTCGACTAAAACTATGACGAAATATGTGTGACGACTGCGTTTTTTTCACTGACGAAAACTAAAAACTAAGCTGTGATGACTAAAACTAAGACTAAATATATTGACAATTTCGTCAACAAAATAAAAACTAGACTAAAACGTTAGGGAGGGGCTAGTGGAAGAGAGTCATTTTATGTTTGGTTGCTCTCAGGTGTTGCTTGCTGAAAATAGCAGCGCGACGCGTTGTGAGCTTGTAGATCGGCTATTTTCAGCATGCAACCAAGTGTAAAATCAGTCATTACGATGCCATCAAGGCCTGCCAAAATGCATTTTAGTGGAGAAATAGTTTAGTAAAATCTCATGATATTTAGCTGACTAAAATTAGTCTAAAACTAAAACTTTTCAGGAGACTAAATTATGACTAAAACTAAATGAGATTTTATTCAAAAGACTATGACTAAAACTAAATCAAAATTTGCTGTCAAAAACAACACTGGTCTGGAGAGGGCACTTTTTACAGACGGCTAAAAGGGCAGGGGGCTCGAGCCCCCTTTGATGTCTACGTGATGTGCACATGCCTGGACCCTGCAGTCTGCCATGCCAGCGCGCTTCAGACCCGCCGCCATCCTTCCAGACATCAGCCTCAGTGATAGAATTCAATGTTCCCTTTCTTTCACCGTGCGCTTTTATCTTCCACGTGTCCCGCTCCGTGGCCAGAAGACATGGTTGTGTTCTGGTCGCTGAAAAGCCTTGGCCCAGATAAGAGGTCACTAAAGTACCCAGCGCTGAGATCGTATACGCTTTAGCGCTGCTGCTTGTCTGGGGGTCAGGGACGTGCTGGCCATTGGGAAAAGCAGGACAACTCCCGAACGGCCAGTTCATTCCCGGCCGGTCCAGGCCGGCCATTAGGGAAAAAAATAAAATAAAATGCCGGCCTTCGTTCCATTTTGGGGGCTGGGCGGCCAACAAAGTAAATCGTCACTGTCGGGCAGATAACCTCGTATCTCCAAGTTTCAAATTTGCAAAGCCCTGCTTCATCATACAAGGCTGTCGCACAAAAGTAGTGAAAACAGCAGATCTACAAGCGCACAACGCCTCACACCTGCTTGTAGATCGGCTGTTTTCACTAGTTTAAATCATTTTTAAAATGATAAATAGAAAACAAATGGTTAATTTGGACATACAAGGTTTCCACCCGACAACAACTAAATATAACTCATGTAATTGGCCCACTGGCTTGTCACTTGTCATGATCTGAAATGGCAAATCTTTGAGTAGCAGCAGCGCTATAGAGAGAGATCTCTCTCTATAGCGCGCAATGAGGGCCTCTCCAACTCTTTTTCCCGGGCTGAATCAGGGGCCCAGCACGTCCCTGGTGGGGGTCGAGGCTCCATGGCCCTTACCAGAGGAGTGAGGATCCTCCCTTTTACTGTTCAAGGCTTGATGAACATCTGGTACCGAATAAAGATCTAAAGAGAGACATTTTCTTTCTGCTTTTACGGCACGCCAGCTATGTTCTCTCTCTCTCTCTCTCTCTCTCTCTCTCTCTCTCTCTCTCACTCTCTCACTCTCTCACTCTCTCTCTCTCCCTCTCCCCCCCCCCCCCCCCCTGTGTGTCAGTTACTTGGTAGGGTAGGGGTGCTAAGTCCAATCGAATCGAATCTATCATCTATCATTTAAATGAAATACATTTTCTTTTTAAAATAACAGTTTGCTACTTTTGCACAACACCGGCGTACAATATATAAATAAGAAATATAATATAAAAATATCAAGTGGTTAATTGAAATAATTAGTAATTTAGTAATTATATACCGGTAAATATATAAAAAAAGAAACACATACATAAATGCACTTCTTAATTATTCAATTAATACAAAATAAATAAATAAAAACGTCTAAAGTGTAGTAAAATATTGCACATTTAGTCTTTTTTTTTTCTCTCGCAAAATCTGCCAACACTGACAGTGACTCCTGTACTCCTCACTGTATATGATATGATGTGGAAATACAGGAATAATCCAGCTGGTTATATTTCACTCTGGTTTGATTTAAAAACGAGTCACCATCGTATCTTATATCAAGGTTTAAAGTTTTATAAATGGTGGTCATACACACTCAGTAGAACAGCACAATATGAATACCATAACTCCGTCACTTATGAAGACAAGTGGAGAAGTGCCCTAACGTATTATAAGACATTACGTTTCTGAAATGGAATAATGTCTCATGAACATAAAAAAATATGCTATAGCATGACTTTGAGCTTCAAGTAACGTGACTGTATCACACTATAACACAACACAACTATGAGGACCTTTGAGCAGCATTTGCTTGTAAAGTGCGAACATGTCTTCTGTATTCTTCAAATAGCATCCTTGGTATTAACCGTTTCAAATGTAAAACATCAGATTGGTGAGATTTTACTACTACATTCTATTGAACGTGGCCCAAACTTCACCCCAAACCACCCCACCCTAACCAACCACCCTCCCCCCGCACACCACGACCCACCCACGGCTCCGTGGAGCATGTGACACTCTGCCCCCCTGCCGGGCGCTTCTCCCTGCAGACCGGACCCTGCTTGCCCCGCGTGGCGGGGGGGCCTGGTGCCGACGGGCGGGTACAGGTGTCAGGAACCAAGCGCACAGATGGCAGAGGCCAGGGGTGAACAAGCTAACAAGGGCTTCTTTCCCCCATCTTCTGGTTGGCTGGTCAGCAGCACAGCGCAGCGCGGCGCAAACAGGGGCGTCACACCAAATTCTGGGCCCTGGGTGGGTACAAGGATTCACTGCGGGCCCCCCATGAATGTTAACTATTGAAAAATAGCACCGAGTGCCGCGCTGCGAGCTTGTAAATCTGCTATTTTTGAAAAATCGTGAAAAAAATGTGTGCAAGAAACCTATGTTTCCGTGTCAGTGATGCTCAAACTTTTTCACGTGAAGGACCCCCAAAATATGAATTTGGCCACGGACCCCCATCTCAAAATATTTAGTTCCAGGGACCCCCCCCCTGGCCCTGGAACTTTTTTTTTAGTTACAAATGCTCGCTTAATAAATACATATATTCAAAGATTTGCACACATTTTCACGACTTTTCAAAAATAGCAGATCTACAAGCTCGCAGCTTGTATATCTGCTATTTTTCAATAGCTAAAGTTACTAGGGCCCCTCCACCTTGGGCCCCAGTAACTCAGTCCCACTTTCCTACCCCTTGTGACGCCCCTGCGCGCAAACATGGATCATCAGACCCCACCCAATCCTGCCCCCCACCCACCCACCCATGCCTTCACCACAAGTCCTTCTCCTCAAACCACCCCGCTTGCACCACGTGACTGGATGCCACACACTTTCAACACACAAACGTACGCACGCGCGCGCACATGAAGCCTGGTATACTGTGGAGGTAGGGGGTGGGCGATATGGGAAAATACAACATCACAATATTTTCCCAAGCTGTATCACGATACACTATCTTAACACGATTCTTTTTCATGTTGTCGTGGTTATTTTTCAATTGCCTGGCTCCAGCCCATAGACCCGCCCACTCTCTAAGCGGACTGCGGTCCTCTTGGTCTGGTGTTGTCATATGACGCTTAACTTGATATGGTATCTTGGCGTACCAGCCAATGAAATCAATGCAAGATGGAGGAGGGGGTGGGTCTAACTTTTGAAAATCAACAGAAACATGTGGAGGGAGGGGGAGCTCAGCCAAAGCTCTTAATTGCTCCCTTTGAACTTCAAAGGGGGGTTGTGCACACCTCGTTAGCATCAAAGACAACGACCTGTTTGATGCCTGTCATAGAGGGGAGGGGGAGGGGGGAATCTCTTGTTAATGGGACAATGTCAGACTCAAGCTCAGCGCAGAGTCTGAAATCAGGCACATTTTTCAAGGTACTTAACAGTACAACCACCTACGGTACACGGTAAGAAAGACTAAAAGAAAAAGGAGTAACAGACCAGTGGTCCTCAATGTGGGATCCAGGGACTCCGGGTCTAAATTGACCCTTATAAGTATGTAACCCTGACAGTATACAAATGGAACCATTTGGTTCCATTTGTATACTGTCAGAGTTAAGGGGAGACCTTGATTTAAAAGTTTGTGAAAAACTGATTTAGACGAATATGCAGGTTTAAATGAATTCTGCAATGAATCTCTTTATTAGCAATTCAACAAGACTTTTATAAGGCTCTCTCATTCATATACGATATCTCTGAACAGGCATATCGTGGAGACATTGTATCGTCTCAACGATATTTATCACCATACCGGTATATCGCCCATGCACCCCATGTGGAAGCTGCTGGGTATGGTGCTGAGACCGTCCCACTTTGACTGTGTGTTTCTGTGGACGAGGCCACGGTTCACAAGCAGTGGCGTCAGTTCAGAAAAAGGTAAGGTATGGCAACATGACTGGTGTCTTGCGCGCGCGTGCAAGACACCAGTCATTTTGCCATACCTTAGCAACAGGCATGATATATTTATTTTAAGAAGTACTTTCTAATTTTTTTCCCCCAAAATGTCTATGGTTTCTTGGGCTGGATATGGCAATAATGAATTGCACCTGTGCAGCTGGCCTGCGGAACCTGGGAATATACCATTCTGTCAAGATGGGGAGAATACAAGTGTGGAGAATATAATTATAATACCTTGTTAAATTTTGCATTTGTAGTTATTTTAATGTAATTTAACAACATAACCAGCAGATAGACAATGAGACATTCATGGATTTATATTTTAAAGTAACTTGTATTCTCCCCCCCTGGACCCAGGGTATGGCAGCTGCATACCCCTGCCATACCCAATTGACGCCCCTGTTCACAAGAAGACCTTTGGGTCAGTTATTCCATTGAGGTTTGGTCAACTGACAAACCGCTGATGTCATCGCGCACGGCGCACGGAGCACGATGTCATTCATGAAGTTTGTCATCGTGTAAACACAGAGTCAGTCAGTACACAACTATGTTCATGTATAGGCTATTATTATGTCAATATAATGCTATGATCACGAGGGTGGAACTGACGGGGTGTGTGTGTGTTTTGTGTGCGTTTGGGTGTGTGCGCACGTGTGCAGCAGTGTGCACCCCACGTGCATGAGAATGTGCAGGGGGGATACAACCCAGAGGAACAAACGACCAGAAAAAGTACTCACATTCTTTACTTGATTGAAAGTATCAATACTGTAAGTAAAAGTCCGGAATTCAAAATGTACTTGAGTAAAAGTACGAAAGTATTGGCATCAAAATGTGCTTACAGTATAACAAAAGTAAAAGTACAAAATGTTTGAAAATAGCCGATCTACAAGCTCACAACGCGTCGCGATGCGACGCGTTGTGAGCTTGTAGATCACCTATTTTCAAAAAGCCTAGGTATAAAACATGGCTAAAGTTTTTAATGTATGTCTTGAAATATTATAAGTTATATCTGCAAAGTAACTGATAACTAAAGTTTCAAATAAATGTAGCGGAGTAAAAAGTACAACATTTGGATCCGAGATGTAGTGGAGTAGAAGTAAAAGCAATTGGAAATTGGAAACACTCGAGTAAAGTACAAATACCTCAAAATTGTACTTAAAGGAGTAGTTCACCACTTTTCAACCTGTCTTCATAGGTCCTCACTAATGTTCATGATAAAATATCACAATTTTTTTCTACTCAGTCCAAGTCTCCTAGTAGAGCTGTGGGAAGTTCAGAATCCATCGTCTTGTGACATCATCATTTTCTAAAAAAATAAAAAAAATCAATATTTTTGAAAAAGATATTTAGATTTTTATTATCGCGAGAACAATGGCTTCCACTTTAAAATTGCAACTTTTCAGGAATAGAAAGCCTGCAGTCTCTATAAGCTGGATTGGAAATCGATGATGTCAGAAGACGATGGGTTTCTGACCTGCCCACAGCCCTCCATTGAGAAAAAATAAAAAATAAAATAAAAAGCTATTTTTGAGTGAGGACCAATTATATGAACATAGGTTGAAAAGTGGTGGAGTGCCCCTTTAAGTACAGTACTTAAGTAAATGTATTTAGTTACTTTACAACACTGCAAACGACATGGCTCTTTCTCCACCCCCCCCCCCCCCCCCCCCGCCCTCCCCCCTCCCTCTCTCTCTCATGGTGTCTATTCAGTAGCACTTGGTTCATTCTCAAGTGCGCCTTTCCTCTGCCAGTGTGTTCAGCAGCTTTCCTTTCACCAACACACAGGAATGCAAACACACACACACACACACACACATCAAAGTGTCTCATCTTCAACCAACCTCTCTCTCTCTCTCTCTCTCTCTCTCTCTCTCTCTCTCTCTCTCTCTCTCTCTCTCTCTCTCTGTGTCTCTCCCTCTTCTGCTGCTATCTCCCAGTCACAGCGTGACACCGATGCTGGTACGATCTGTTTCCTGGCAGTACACACAAACGAACCCGTACACAACGGGTGCGCGCAGCTTCACCAGGCAGCAACGCACGCACGCACGCACGCACGCACGCGCACGCACGCGCGCGCACGCGCGCACGCACGCACACATGCATGCATGCGCGCACACACACAGGCAGACACCCTCACCAACTGTTTGGTTTTGAAGTGATACCCTCAGGGGCGTCACACCAAATTCTGGGCCCTGGGTACAAGGATTCACTGCGGGCCCCCCATGAATGTTAACTATTGAAAAATAGCAGATATACAAGCTCACAGCGCGGCACCGAATGCCGCGCTGCAAGCTTGTAGATCTGCTATTTTTGTGAAATTGTGAAAATGTGTGCAAGAAACCCATGTTTCTATGTCAGTGATGCTCAAACCTTTTCATGTGAAGGACCCCCAAAATGATATGAATTTGGCCACAGGGACCCCCAGAAGCAACATTTGAGTTACAAATGTTCACTTAAAAAATACATACATTCAAAGATTTGCACACATTTTCACGACTTTTCAAAAATAGCAGATCTACAAGCTTGCAGCGCGGCACTCGGTGCCGCGCTGTGAGCTTGTATATCTGCTATTTTTCAATAGCTAAAGTTACTAGGGCCCCTCCACCTTGGGTCCTGGTAACTCAGTCCCACTTTCCTACCCCTTGTGACGCCCCTGCGCGCGCACACACACACAGGCAGACACCCTCACCAACTGTTTGGTTTTGAAGTGATACCCATTACCCTCATGAAGCTATACCTGCAGACCTGTGCTCGGGTTTCGCATGCAGGAACGCTAACAGTTCCACCACCTCCAGCCAGAAGAAGGCCTGTTATTGCATACTTTTGCGACTTAGTCAGAAACGTGATACGAACACGTCTGGCTTCCCAGATCCATACACGATCTGAGTTACACGGGTGCCTCTAAAGGATGATCAATCTAGTTCGTGCTGGATGGAACTCAGCCATGCAGGAATGCGGCGGACATGAGAATGACGCTGAAAACGTGAACTGAAGACTTCTATAACAGCCAGGGGTTCCCAAACTGTTTTGTCTCAGGGCACCCCATCAATATTTGTTTTAATTTGTTCCGAGGCACCCCTATATTAAATTTTTACTCCTAGCACCTTATGTTTATAGCATATCGTCGTTGTCGGGTGGAAACCTTGTACGTCCAAAACCGTTCGTTTTGTATTTATCATCTATAAAATGTAAAATGTACTAAACTAGTGAAAACAGCAGATCTACAAGCACACATAGATCGGCTGTTTTCACTAGTTTTGTGCGACAGTCTTGTATGATGAAGCTTCAAGCAGGGCTTTGCTTTACCAAAAGACGTACACATTTGAAACTTGGAGATACAAGGCTTCTGCCCGACAGTGACGATATTTTAGTGATTATATTGCGAGGAAAACGTTGAGATAATAGCCATTTTGGTTAGAACTGACTGAAAATAACTTTGTACTTCAAGTTTAAAATGATACTAAATATTTATAAGTGTCCAAATAAATTCCAAATATTATCAAATGATCTCGCGGCACCCCTGGACTGCCGTCACGGCACCCCAGGGTGCCCCGTCACCCACTTTGAAAACCCCTGTTCAATAAAACTGTGAGAGGCTGCATTCTCACAGTGTGGCTGTATTGATTGTTCACAGAATGTTAGAAAGACTAATTCCCTATTCTGGGAGCAAACACTAAGCAAAGATAACAGATTCGACAAGCTCAACCCGCTATTCTCTGCTGACTTATGGTGTTGTTAACTCAAACTCTGCCATCAAAATACCCCTTTGTACCCCTTCTCTGCCATGCCCGTAGAACCCGTAAATGTAATAAAAATTTATTAAAAAACATTTTTTTATCGAACCGAACTAAAATAGGCCGGAACTAATGCTCCGTGATCGGTTTCTACACGGACACATAATTGAGCGGACAACTTTAACATTGGAGTCCCTGAACCGGAAGCGGAAGTCCGTCCTCTATTTTGGCCCGTTAACTTTCTGTCTGAACTCCGCGGCTTACAGATGGAGAACTTTTGATCAATTGAAAAAGTTTCAACGGATTTGAGAAGCTGATGGAATACGCGAACACACGATGCATAGCAGTGTCCGATCACGCACGATGGGAACTGGACGAGCGCCCACGTTAACAGGTAGGAGAAGCCGGCAGTGAAAGACATAGAGAAATTAACGGGCTTTACGGCCGTAAACTACGAATGAGTTAAGAGCATACAAATCACACCCAGTGTGAAGAGAGCGGTGCCTTTGAGTTAATTGGGGGAAACTTGTGGATAGCTTTTGAATGCGTTCATGGAGCACAAGCACGCGCTCACACACACGTGCAAGCAAGGAAAGCATGCATGCACACGCACACGCGCACGCACACACACATGCACAATGATTGTCACAAAGGTGTCTATTACTAGGCCCCTTCCATTTTGTTGCCTCTACACCAAATCTGTTTGTCAAAAAATAGCCGATCTACAAGCGCACAAGTCGCTGTGATCTGTTATTTTTGCCGAATGTTCGCCTAAGAAATATAGGCTTCATGCGGTTAAGGAGGACAATTATCACGACACCTTGAGAAAAAAAGTGTCTTTTTCAGCCAAACGCACCGCCAGAGATTTCAAAACGCAGATGTCTTTTCAAGTGAATTCTCCTGTTTAGGTTCCACCACTTTCAGCCATTTCCATCGCTGGAGTGATAGTAATCTGTATTGTTGCAGCTGGACGACCTAATATGTTGATATATTTGTGTGAGGTGTCTTTGGGTTCTCAGCAAATAGCTAATAATATTGTTTAGTTGGTTCTATTCTCCTGCAGCAAGGGTTTTAACCTTTAAGTAGCCCAGGTCAGTGGGGATGGTCAGCCATTAATTGGATTAGCTGACCATAGGCACTTAACATGACACGTAAATTAAGAATTGTCATGTGGAGCTTTTAGCATGAGTAACTTTTCAATGTATTGATTGTCATATGTACTTTCTTTGACATACAACGCTGGTCAATTAGCTGATGAGAAGGGTGCCACCTGTCTCCTTATCCTCTATTGTGGGGGCTTTCTTTAGGGTCGGCTCTGGCCCATATAACGGGTTGCTTATTGTCAATCGGGAGTCATTGTCAACAGAAACGGAGGTTGACATGGCTCCTCCGTACCGGTCCGGAGTTAAATTCTAATTGGGAAACAATGTTGTGAGTTCAACATTAAAAGGAAAATATGCTATTTGCTGAGAATTGGAAAGAAACCTCAGAAGAAGATTTTTACTTTGATTAAGGATGTATACTTTTGTGGGACGATGAATAAACAAGCAACATTTACTTTTGAAGTTCTGTGGACAATCCCTATTTTTTGATATTAGTATCTATTATTAATATCAGTATTATTTTTCAAGTCGAGATGCTACAGTATAAACAGGTGGGACAAAGCAGCGCTGTTAACAGGTAGGTGTGCGGAGTCGAGCCCTTATCGTATCTGATCTGACATCCCCTCTTTCGGCTCGGTTTGAACTGGAAGCCTTCTGTTTTGACAGTAGTAATGGATGAGCCATTGTTCTCCCACTGGCAAACACAGTTCAGTGTCGCGGAGCACATAGACGGCACTAATGGATGTCACCAGGGCCGTCACAAGGGGGGGGGGGGAAAGTGAGACTGAGTCACTAGGGCCCAAGGTTGGAGGGGCCTTAATTATTTCATACTTTAGCTATTGAAAAATAGCAGATCTACAAGCTTACAGCGCGGCACTGAGTGCCGCGCTGCAAGCTTGTAGTTCTGCTATTTTAGTCGTGAAAATGTGTCCATGGAACTAAATATTGTGAAATGGGGGTCCGTGGCCAAATACATATAATTTTGGGGGTCTTTCACATGAAAAAGGTTTGAGCACCGCTGACATAGAAACATAGTTTAAAAAAAAAAAAAACCTTAGAAGGATTTGAAATATTCACATTTTCAAGATTTTTCAAAAATAGCAGATCTACAAGCTCACAGCGCAGCAGTGAGCTTGTGTATCTGCTATTTTTCGATAGTTAAAGCACAAAATAACGCGTAATAACGCGTTCCCAGTCTAAATGGGTTAAACCCCCTCCCCCTATGGCGAACGTTCATGGGGGGGCCCGCAGTGAATCCTTGTACCCAGGGCCCAGAATTTGGTGCAACACCATTGGATGTCACATCATAGCAGTGGTTTTCAAAGTGGGAGCCAGCCATGCAGTTGGAAAGGAGAGGAAAATAAAAAAATCTTCCGAGCACGTCTCCACCAGGCCACGCGTCCTCGTGGTGGTATAATAGGCAAATGTAAAAAGGGTGGCATGTGTTCTTCACCAATCTTAGACTTTTCATGGCGCCACCGTGAGGCTGATTTGAACATTTTGTAGTGTAATTTCTTCCATGGCCTTTTGCAAATGTACGTGCACAATTTCATTACAATTGCACGCTGTGTTTGATTTGAGGCATTTTGTTCAAAACGGATCAATCCTGCAAAGTTTGGAGAACAATCTTAGCCAATCAGGATGGAATATTTAATATGGGACAGATCCGTCTTGATCATATGAATGTAGAGATACTGTGTACTGATTTGTGTTAATTGTGGGTAAAATCTTAAGGAGTAATATCCAAAAATGTGTCTTACATAAGTCGGCCTCCTGGTGGCGCTATAAAAGGCTGATGTGAAAAATGCAAGGAAACGTTTTTTCCTTGGCCTTTAGGGAGTGCGCTTACAAAGTTTGAAACTTATATAGGTAAAACCACAAATTGGCCTTTTATAGCGCCACCATGAGGCTGATTTCAAAAATTTGAAGTGGCATTTCTTCCTCGGCCTAATGGGAACGTGTGTGCGCGATTTCATGTTAATTGCACTCTGCGTTTGTGATTTTAGGCATTTTGTACAAAATGGACCAATCTTAAAAACTTTGAAAGCCAATATCAGCCAATCAGGATGGAATATGGACAATCAGACAGATCCGTGTCGATCACATGACTGTAGAGACACTGTCTACCGATTTGCGTGATTTTTGGACAAAATCTGTAGGAGTAGTGTACAGAAATAAGTTTTGCGAACATCGGCCTCATGGTGGCGCTAGAACAGAGCCATTTGAAAAATGTGGGGCAGAGGTTCTGAATTGGCCTCCAGGGAGTGTGTGCGCTCATTTTGGCAGCGACCGGGCCAACAGCGCCGGAGATTAACTGTTAACAAACTTGGAGGATGGACGCACGCACGGACACACGCACGCACGGACGGACAGGGGCGAAAACATACTCTCCCCCTGCCTTCGGCTGGTGGAGACAATAAAACAGATTATTGTGCCCTATTTTGGATATTATTGTCAAAATATTTTCGAAAATGTCAATCAAAACAAGTTCAAATCACGTCAAGAATACACACATTTTCAAATGTGATGCGTTGTTGTGACCTTGTAAATCAGCTACAGCTTACACTGTTTTCTTTTTCTTTGCTTTTTTCAATGGCTCCCATATTTCACAATCAGGGGTCCACGGCCAGAGGCTATCTATTTGGGGGTCCAGTCATTGACATGGAAAAGTTTGAGAATCTATCTTAACTCTTTTAGTGCTAAAACCGAACAGTTTCGTTTCTTTTTTTTCAATCCAATCCAATATTTGTTTTGCTATTTTACTTACCCTGAGCAGCTAGTAGCGACGTGGGTGGTCCTGGCTCGTCCATCGCTTTCCAACGAGCCATGCTACATGTTGCGACGATTTATTCCATTGAAAATGGTTTCAAATAAAGTCCGAGGTGCCGATACCGAACAATTCCGGTTTCTTTAATAAAATTAATTAAATAATCGGAGGCCTCGACGGAGCCCTCGTCTAAATTTTGATTCCACCCCGGAAACCCCAAGCTCTTTCCACCGGCCCGTAATCGGGTAACGCCGCCGCATCGCGCCGCCTAATCCAATACATTCTCACATCTTTAGAGACCTTTTTCTCTGAACTGTGTTCCCAGGGCAGCGACAAAGTTTTTTTTGCGGCTAAATAGCTTCAGATCGGGCTTCTAAAAAATAAAGAAGCCGATAGCTAACTGTTAGCTCACTTCCTCCGGTCTTCGTTCATAACAGTGTTTGCAGTGAAAACCCAAGCCACTTCTGCCTGTGTACCCGGAAGTTAGAGCGAAGGCCTATGGAGAAATGTCTGGCACTCTAGCGGCCTCTTGTGGCCCCTGGCAGTCATCGAGTTAAAAATGTAATATACAATTTTCCCACATACAGACGGCATCAATCAGAACAATGTTTTGGGCGTATAACGGGAGGCAAAGTGCCACGATGCGTTGTGAGCTTGTACAGTAGATCGGGTATTTTCAAATAGCCACGGTATAAGATAGGGTTAAAGTGGTTTATGTACTGTATGTTCTATATTATAATTTATATCTGCAAAGTAACTTGTAATTCAAGTTTTCAAATAAATGTAGTGGAGTAAAAGTACAATATTTTGATCCGAGATGTAGTGGAGTAGAAGTACAAATTCTGTACAAAATTGTACAGTATCGAATTAAATGTACTTAGTTACTTAACACCACTGGTTATCATGTTACTGAAAACAGATTCTATCCCTAGTGTTTATTTATGTATTTATTTATTTTGGCTTAAGAACGAAAAAGCACTTCTAACAAGACCAGGCTGAGAGAGATGGCACATTCTTAGCGGATGGCACCGTATAGAGAGACCTGTGGAATGAGACAAGTTTAGACAGAGACCAGGCCCACATTCTCCAGGCGTGAATCACTTGTCTTTGGAGACACGTCTCCCCCGGTGAGGGCTTTGAAGTCGGGTTGCGGAGGTCAGAGAGCTCTTCCAGAGATGCATTAGCCATTCCAGCCATTCACCCTGTCACACATGTACACCATTACGCTGATTCAGCCTGTCACACATGTATAGGTTCAAATCACTCAACCATGAAGCAGGACTATTGCCATAATATGCCCCGCAAAGACAACCGTGAAACAGAAGGTTCTATGGGAAGAAGACTTGGTGCTGACGTTAACTTGTTTGGGATTCAACCTCTAGACCGGGGGTCCTCGACGTTTTTCAGCCCAAGGACCCCCTGGCTGAGAGTGAGAGATTAAGCAGGTACCCTCCACTGCATTGTGTTGCAGATTAAATCAGTCTTGTGTCAAGTTATGTTTTATGTTCATTTCAGACATTTAACCGCTTAAACCTTCAATACTTAGTACTTGATTTGCTCCTTTTCCCCTACACTAAACCGAAAATAGCCGAGCTTGTAGATCTGCTATTTTCAGCAAATGCTTCTCAGAATAAAGATGCTAGGGTTCAAGTGGTGGTGAATGTAAAAAAAAAGAAATTCTATTACAAAAATTTGGCGGACCCCCTGGAGTAACTCTGAGGACCCCCCCAGGCATCCCGGACCCCCTGTTGAAGACCCCTGCTCTAGACTTTAACCATGTCATATTATTAATGATTAGATAAAAGATATGTCTATATAACATACAATATAGTAGGGCTGGGCAATGTATCAATATTACATCGATATCATGATATGAGACTATGATATCATCAGCAATTTTGGATATCATAATATTGTGATATGGTGTGTTGTCTGTTCCCTTAAACCCTTTATATTCTTTCAAAATACTTGTAGAATAAAATAGATATTATCACAATATGGTCCTATCGTCACAGTTAGCAATATCAAGGTGCCGTTTTTGGTTAAAAACACATTGATTTAGGCACTCGGTGCCGCGCTGTGAGCTTGTATATCTGCTATGTTTCAGTAGTTAAAGCATAAAATACTAATACACAATAACGTGTACCCGTTCTATTAGGACACGGGACGACGGGGGTTCGAATCCCTCAACATTCCGCGGGATCCCGTCCCGTCCAGCTAACAAGCCATCTAATAACCAGAAGCATGTGAGAGGCAAGAGATGAGCTCTCCGGGTTGACCTCTCGTTCCTATTCCAGAGCAATATCCTGATGTTGATCTCTGTGTCTCTCTGGAGGGATAGAAAGCAGATGTGAAGACTCAACACCGTCCCACGCAGGGAGGGAGCGCTCACTTCATCTCCCCCCTCCAGAAGTTTAGACGGGGTCTGAGCGGTCACACTGGGATAGATTCAGTCCCGATGGTGAAACATTGGACATTAAAACTCATTCTGTGCCAATGACTGCTTATGACGGTTTTTTTTCCAATAGCCCTGTGTGCCAATGACGGCTTATGACGGTTTTTGTGTTTTTTACATAGAAAAAAAAAAAAAAAAAATCATTTTTCTTTTTTTTTTTTCTAAAGATGTCAAAATGACCTGAGATCAGAGAGATGCTTTTCTCTGTTTGTGTGTTCGCTCCCTCGTTTAGCTGATTGAGAAAATGTGTGTTCATGTGTGTCCATTCTAGTGGATGGACACTTTTTTTCATTCAAACAGCTCTATCTCTGGAACCATTTGTCCGATTGCCAAAATTCTTTTTGCCACTGAATCACAACAACTGTGTCTGTTTCTGTGGGGAAAAAAATTATAAAAAAAAAATCTTTTTTTTTCATTGCATAGTAAAGAAAAACATACAAAATCTCGGCACAGCTACCTTGGAGCCATTTTGGCATCTGGCACAGAATGAGTTAAGTAGATCCTGCTGTGATAAAGTTATCATTTACAGCCACTCATGTGCGTGTGTGCGTGTGTGTTTATACTTTTATTTTACGATCCGCATGTATAGACCAAACATTGTCATTCTATGTTAGGTTTTTGTGTGCCATATGTCCTACCGGTATGTCTTGGTTGGGTGTTGTTTGTTTTTATTTCAAATAAAAGTTGACTTTTGTTCACGGTGTAAAGGAATATTTGTATTCTGTGTCTAATAAGCTATTTTTTTTAACAAATACCAGTCATTTTCTAAGATTTGCTAACAAAGAGGTTTAAAGCCACAGTTATAATTACTAAAAGATTCAGGTTGGGGTCAAGGTTAGGATCAGGCATTAAGGCGTTTAGGTTTAGAGGTAGAAAATGCTTTTGAGGTTCCCACGGAGATATAAAAACGTGTGTGTGTGTGTGTGCGCGTGCGTGCGTGCGTGCGTGCGTGCACGCGTGTGCACGTGCGTGCGTGCGTGTGTGCGTGTGCACACGCACCGCTACATCAAGCCAAACACACGTAGTATAGTTTCATTTACAGGGACCTGAAGGTATAGACGTGTGTATTGTGTGTCAGTGTGGGGTCCTGTGGCGACGCAGCTGTGCTCAGGAACGCTGAACACGGTGCTGAGTTAGGCGTATCTCCGCTCAACACTTAGTCGGGGTCATTCATCCCAAACACGCTGTTAGCACTCACTCTCGACGCTTTCAGCTGTCAGTAATGCTACAGATCACTCACTTTGGGCGGCAGTGTCTTCTGCTGTGTGTGTGTGTGTGTGCGTACCGCGTACGTGCGTGTGAGGAAGCTAAGATATATTGGTTTTGTGCATTAGAGTGATGTAAGAATTATCTTATCTTGGCGATAAAGATTCCTGAATCAAGCAGAGAGGAAGAGAGAGAGAGAGATGCCAGAGAATTCACCCTTTGTTAGCCTTCTGGTTGGTCCCTGACTGACCAACCAGCAGGCTCTATTTGCCTTGTCCCGCCCTGGTTACGCCTTTTTTATGTTGAATTTGCTAAAACATCGCTTTTGGAGAAGTAAAAACATTTAAAAACATGCTGAGTCTCTATACTGCCACTGAGCAGCTCCATTTTACCGAAACCAAGTTTGAAATTAGAACTGAACACACCGAATAACGATACGAAGCAATTGAATTACAATGGTAGTGGATGGAGTGTCCCACCGAGTGTCCCACCAAGACACAGCAACCAATAAGTGCATAGAGGGGCGGGACAACGGGCGGGACTTGACAAAGGGTGAATTCTCTGCAGTCACTTCCATGTTGTATAGCAGCCAGGGGTGTCACACCAAATTCTGGGCCCTGGGTACAAGGATTCACTCACATTTTGTGCTTCAACTATTGAAAAATAGCAGCTATACAAGCTCACAGCGCAGCACCGAGTGCCACGCTGCGAGCTTGTAGATCTGCTATTTTTGAAAAATCGTGAAGATTTGTGCGGAGTAACTGAATATTTCAAGGTCTATGAAAAAACCTATGTTTCTACGGTATGTCAGTGTTGCTCAAATATTTTCATGTGAAGGACCCCCAAAATGATATGTATTTGTCCACGGACCCCCCCCCCATCCCCAAATATTTAGTTCCAAATGTTCGCTTAAAAAGTACACGTATTCAAAGATTTGCACACATTTTCACGACTTTTCAAAAAAATAGCAGATCTGCAAGCTCGCAGCGCGGCACTCGGTGCCGCGCTGTGAGCTTGTATATCTGCTATTTTTCGATAGCTAAAGCATAACATAATTCCGGGCCCCTTTACCTTGGGCCCTAGTGACTCAGTCCCACTCCCCCACCCCTACCCCCCTTGTGACGCCCCTGCTAGCAGACATCGTGTGACTGTACGCTTGGCCAAGCACCTCACCCTGTGGTGTCACACCCATGTGACTCAACGGGGTCCCCCTGTGTTGTGTGGGTGCACGCTCCTTGTGTGCGTGCGTGCGTGCGTGCGTGCGTGCACGTGTGTCCGAATGAAACAACCGTGTCGTACACACAGAGCCATTCCCTCCTCTTTGTGTGACGCTGACCGACTGTGTATCCATGCAAAAGTATAATTACGTTCCGGGTTGTTTTGAGAAATAGCAACATCACACGAACAGGAACCCCTGTGTATACTACGGTGCAGTCCTGTCTATGATCTATAATGTAATAAACCTCCAACAAAACATTCATTTTTCAAGAACAAAATCCCTTCATATGAAGCCTTTGAACTCATCAGCCCTCATCAACATATTTGTCCTGATGATAAAACCACCCAGTACATTCTCCCCCCCCCCCCCCCCCTCTCTCTCTCTCTCTTTCTCTCTCTCTCGTGCTACTCTCTCTCCCTCTAATGAGGTGATTACAAAACATGGACACAACTCTCAGTTTGGCTCAAAGCCAGAGATAGAGAGTGAATGGAGATCTTTGGTTTAGAGAGAGAGAGAGAGAGAGAGAGAGAGAGAGAGAGAGAGAGAGAGAGAGAGAGAGAGAGAGAGAGAGAGACGGAAAGAATGGCATATGGGGATGAGAGGGGGCAGGAAGAAAGAAAATGAGAGAGGGTGGATGTTTTTGATAGCAATAAAGATAAAGAGAGAGTGAGATGAGAGGGGGAGATAATCCTGTGGCCAGAAGGGAGTGGTCTATCACCCAGCTTCACTCTTTTTAGCCCCACTAGCGACTATGGCCAGGGGGTCTTCGCCATGTTGGCTAACTTTGCCCAAGACATACAAAATGAGCAGACAATAACATTACCAGAAAATACACAAATAAAGAGATAGTAGCCCTGAATGACCATAACAGGTCTGTTAAATTGTGATCTTATATATACAATTGAGCAAAAGCCGCATCCCACTTCCAAGCCCATTCACGCCCACTTTGCATCCACTTCAATTCAACTTCAACTCAACGGTAGGGAGTTGGGACGTAGGGAATACCGCCCATAACTCTATCATTGGCCCCCCGTTGCCATGGTGACCGCCGTCCATTGGCTCGTATAATTGGCGGATCCAATTTCAACCGAGGGGGGCGTAGCCAGAACACACACACACACACACACACACACACACACACACACACACACACACACACACACACACACACACACACACACACACACACACACACACAAAAATAGCTAATAGTTAGCTCACAACTTTCCACTTTTCTCTTTCACCTCAATCGCAGTAACATCCGTATACACCACTTGGCTAGGACTGATCACGTGGCACACGGAGTTCTTAACCGGAAGTGCGTCCGGAGGAGATGGACGACAACCTTCACGCGGTCTCCTCTGTGAGTAGCAAGGTCAGGGTGAGAGACCCGCTTGCGAAACCAATGTCGCCAAAGAATCATCGAGCTGGCAGATCAAGGTACAAGCCAAGGTCAAGACCAAGGCAGAGAACGTCCTCTTTTGGACAGGCAGACACCCCCACTGTCGAAAACCAAGGTCTGTCGGTGCTCCAACTCAATGTCGAGGGCCTTACCATCGCCAAACTCGAAGTCATCAGACACCTCGCCGATACCAATAAAGTGGCAGCTATTCTCCTCCAAGAGACACACTGGGTTTCAGATGACAAGCTCAAGCTGCCTGGGTTCCTCCTTGCTGGATCCATCCACAGCAAGAAGCATGGAATAGCAACCTTTGTCCGAGAAGGACTGAGCTGGTCAGCCACCAGTCAATCTCCAACTGGCTGCAACATTGAGTGGCTGGTCACCAAAATCCAAGAAACATCTGTTGTGAATGTATACAAGCCCCCACCAACAGTGCTTACAATAACATCACTTCCACCTGTGACAGCTCCTGCCATATATGCTGGTGACTTCAACTGCCAACATACGGACTGGGGTTACAACAACACATCACAAGATGGTGAGGTACTGAGTGAGTGGGCTTCTAACACTGAAGCACTGCTGCTATTCGACCCAAAAGAGCCCCCGAGCTTCTTCTCTGCACGCTGGAACTCGTACACCAACCCAGACCTTGCCTTTGCTGTATGTCGTAATAACGACCTGAAACCGGAGAGACATGTCTTGGACAGGTTCCCTCGGTCACACCATCGACCATCAGTCATCAAAGTACCATCACTGGTACAGCCGGTAGCTGGCAAACCGGTCAGGAGATGGAACTTCAGGAAGGCGAACTGGCAGATGTTCATGGCGGAAACGGAGAGAAGAACTGCTGGTCTCCCGGACCCAGAAGCAGCCGATGTTGATGCTGCATACGGCGCTTACTGTGAAGTCCTCCTAAGGGCAGCAAAGCACAACATCCCACGTGGCTTTAACAAGAACTATATCCCAGGTTGGGATGAGGAGTGCAGCTGCCTGCTGCGTCAACACCAGCAGGCGAGCTCCAGGGAAGAAATGGACGCAACAGTAACAACTCTGCTGCAAAAGCTGGACGACACCCGAAAGGCTAGGTGGACTGAAGTTGTGGAAGCTATCGACTTAACCCACTCCAGCCGGAAGGCATGGCAGACGATCAACCTGCTCTCAGGGAGAAAAACAACACCCCGCAGGTGTCCAGTGACAGCCGACTCCACCGCTTCCCAGCTCCTAAAAAATGGCCGCTTTCCTGGGGCAGACAAACACTTCACAAGACTGACATCGTGTGAGGTATCATCTCTCTCCAGGGCAGCTAGCGTTGATGCTAATCTTTCGGGAGATTTCACGACAGCCGAACTAAGGGCAGCAATGAAAAAACTGAAGCCGGGCAAGTCACCAGGTCGAGACAATATCCATCCAGAGTTTGTCATACACCAAAGTGAAAGAACATCTCACTGGCTTTGCTCGTTCCTTTCATCATGCTTCCAAAGGTCCAAGATCCCAAAGACCTGGCGCCGTGCCTCCGTCATAGCCTTGCCAAAGCCAAACAAACCCCCCGAAGACCCGAAGTCCTATAGGCCCATCTCCCTGTTATGTGTCCCATACAAGATCCTGGAGAGGCTTATACACAGCCGCATCGAGCCAGTGGTGGACACACAACTCCCCCCGGAACAAGCCGGCTTTCGCAGAGGCCGGTCAACAGTGGACCAGGTTACGCTACTCACTCAGGACATCGAGGACAGCTTTCAGGACAACGAGAAAGCCGGAGTAGTATTCCTGGACCTGACAGCCGCCTACGACACTGTGTGGCACCGTGGACTACACCTCAAACTGCTGAGGACAATCCCGGACCGGCATATGGTGAGGTTCATCATGGAGATGATATCCAACCGGAGCTTCATCCTACAGACCAGTGATGGCCAAACCAGCAGGCTCAGAAGGCTGAAGAACGGTGTCCCGCAAGGCTCCGTCCTTTCACCTATGTTGTTTAACATATACATTCATGACCTGCCAGATACAACATCCACCAAGTACGGCTATGCGGACGACCTGGCCATCATGCTTCGACGACCAACATGGAAGGCGATGGAAGATGGCCTCAACCGAGACATGGGCATCCTGGCAAACTACCTCCAGAAGTGGCATCTTCAGCTCAGCATGGGCAAAACAGTGTCTGCAGCTTACCACCTCTACAACCGGGAAGCAAGAAGGGAACTGGATGTGCATGTCGGCAACCACCGCCTGGAGTTCCAGCAAGCCCCCAAGTACCTCGGCGTATGCTTGGACCGAACACTCTCCTACAAGCAACATCTGGATGAAGTGAAGGCCAAAACAACAGCAAGGGTCTCGCTCATCCGACGCCTAGCAGGTTCAACTTGGGGAGCTTCCCCCCAGACCCTACGCATATCCACGCAAGCCCTGGTCCTGCCCGTAGCAGAATACTGCGCCCCTGTCTGGAGCAGAAGTCCCCATGTCAACAAGGTCGACACTGTCATCAACAGCGCCCTCCGGACAGTAACTGGTTGTCTGAAACCCACCCCTGTGTCCTACCTGCCAGTCCTGGCTGGAATCGCCCCAGCCAGTCTCCGACGGGATGCGGCTACCCTCGCCCTGGCAAGAAAAGCCCAGAAGTATGACTGGCACATCCTGCACAAAGCCACAACAACACCGGCCCCACCAGGCAGGCTCAAGTCTCGCCATCCCTACAACAAGGCAGCACAAGATATGCTACAGTCTATCCCTGAGGACTTGTCCAGAGACGCCTGGCTGGCAGCATCCTGGAAACGTTCATGGGAGACAACTGGGCCCTCCCGTATGCAGCGATACATCCAGGACCCAGGAGGTGGTGTAAAAGGCGAAGATATGCCACGACACCTATGGACCTCGCTGAACCGTCTGCGCACTGGAGTCGGGCGCTTCAAGTCTTCTATGAAGAAGTGGGGCCTAACGGACAGTGCGGCATGCGAGTGTGGCGAGCCTGAACAGACTGCCGAGCACATAATCACCGGCTGCCCCCTATACAGCCCACCCTCAGAAGCTGGTCTTTTCGATTTAGGACCAGAGACGAGGGCGTGGCTGCAGGACACTGAGTTGGCCATCTGATGATACACGAAAGAAAGAAGAAGAAGTGCGTCCGGCGGTCAAATATGTCCGACCGGAAACGTGCGCTGCGCCACAATAGTTCCGCCACAATAGTTCCGCCACAATAGTTCCGCCACAATAGTTCCGCCACAATAGTTCCCCCCCAAAATTATTTTTTTTTTATTTATTTATTATTATTATTATTTTTTTTTTTTTTTTTTTTTTTTTTTTTTTACTTTTTTTTTTTTACTTTTTTTTCAATAAACTTTTTTTTTTTGAAAAAAATAGTTTTTTAGTAAAGAAGCGGGCGTGGACTCTAGATGTGAGCGGCCCGAAGGGCCGCGAACCTCTAGTATTAACAAACAATATGAAACAAATGTCGTCAGACCAGAAGCATGGATAAAACACATTGTAATAAGCAGAGGCATGGATCCAACTCTGGATATCACAGACAGACAGACAGACAGACAGACAGACAGACAGACAGAGGACCTATAATTATGTCCAGTCTGCAGTAAAACAATATTATGCAACAAAAATATATCGTCACTGTCGGACAGAAACCTCGTATCTCCAAGTTTCAAATGTGCATGTAAGTAAAGTAAAGCCCTGCTTTGTCATACAAGGCTGTCGCACAAAGGTAGTGAAAACAGCACTCGGCTGTTTTCACTAGTTTAAATCATTTTTAAAATGATAAATGCGAAACGAACGGTTTTGGACATACAAGGTTTCCACCCGACAACGACGATATAACAACACTACAACTGGGTCAATAACAATACTGACAGCAACTATGATGCTAGAAAGAATGCAACCTCACCGTGTATTTAAACACGCACACATAATAAAAATGGTTTTACTATTCTCAAGAGGACATTCTTAAAGCACACGCATTCACACAGACAGACATGCAGGCACGCACACACACATTCGCAATTCGCACACTCCTCCCACAACCGTCATGATGACCTCCGGTGACCTGGGAAGGGCTTCGCGCAAAGAAGCTCACAGTTGTGATGTCATTGTTCCATTGTGAGCCGATAGACAATTGATGATGTTCGGGGAGAAACAGGCTGCTTTTGGTAAAAGGGATGAGTCAGAGAACAGGGCCTGTGTGCAGGGGCGTCACAAGGGGGGGGGGGGGGGGGGGGAGTGGGACTGAGTTACCAGGGCCCAAGGTGGAGGGGCCTTAGTATGTTATACTTTAGCTTTTGAAAAGTCGTGAAAATGTGTGCAAAATGTTTGAATATATGTATTTTTTAAGCAAACATCTGTAACTAAAATGTTGCTTCTAGGGGGTCCCTGGAACTAAATGTTTTGAGATGGGGGTCCGTGGCCAAATAGATATCATTTTTGAAAGAAAAAAACCTTAGAAGGACTTGAAATATAGACTTTTTTTCACGATTGTTCAAAAATAGCAGATCTACAAGCTCGCTGTGAGCTTGTAGATCTGCTATTTTTCAATAGTTAAAGCACAACAATGTGAGTGAATCCTTGCACCCAGGACCCAGAATTTGGTGTGACACCCCTGCCTGTGTGTGTGCCTGTGTGTGTGTGTGTGTGTGTGTGTGTGTGTGTGTGTGTGTGTGTGTGTGTGTGTGTGTGTGTGTGTGTGTGTGTGTGTGTGTGTGTGTGTGTGTGTGTGTGTGTGTGTGTGTGTGTGTGTGTGTGTGTGCGTGCGTGTGCGTGCGTCAGTGAGGACACATCATACATCATATACAGACAGTATAAACTGTATACACAACACACCATCAGATGTGTTGGGAGGTTCATTCTTTCTGCACAAACGACCATGGTGAGTGTTTTGTTTAGATGCTTTTATGGTTCTGGCAGCAGAAAATCCTCCCCCTTGCTCCAAGATACCGTACTGACTGTCCAGTTAGCTTAGTTTAGTTAGTGCCCACAGTACCGGCATGTACTACTGTGGGTGTATTCCAGTGGTGGAAAAGGTACGCAAATTCTTTACTTAACACTTTGCAAGCCACGGGGAGCCCCTTAATATTAAAACCGGAATATACCGGACATCTGAGCAAGGATGTCTCAGCCGCGCCGTCTTTTACCGTACTGGGTCATTAAAAACGAAATAAATGATTTTTAGCCAAAAATCGGCGATCGTCTAACCTTCCCTAGTCACCACTCGTCCATCGATAGCGCATGGCTTGTCTGACATGAAGCAGAAGTGACGTCAGGTCCATTCCTTCCAGAGGCTTCCCAGCAGCCGTCCATTTTCTGTTTATATGTTAGTGCTAGTATAGCAGGAGTGCTGGGGGCTATGCGAGCGAAAATGCTCATATCTACTCTTGAGTCACACATGGATTATTTGAGCCGACATTTACGTGAACGGATCGCGCACGCGAAACGCACAGGGAGAAGATGCCTCTGCCAAAACTGCCACTCTATCCCAATGGAGATCCAGATAATCACGGTGAGCTAAGGACCTGGGGATTGAAAAAAAAGAAAAAACAAGGAGGGGTGGCGGGCTCATGTTTATAAACATAATATTATGTCTCAGATCATAATACAATAATAGAAATTTCACGGCTAATCTATCAACAGCCATTCTATTTCGGCTAGCAAAGTGTTAAGTAAAAGTATCAATTCTGCAATATAGAAACAGGTAGTCTGGAATTCAAAATGTAATTATAAGTACAAAAAGTATACAAAGGTATTGCCATCAAATTGTACTTAAAGTACCAAAAGTAAAAGTAGCCTACTCATTGGGCAGAATGTCGAATTATTTCACGTTTTTCAAATGTCTAATTTTTTTTTTGGAAATAGCAGATCAACAAGCTCACAATGTGTCACATCGCGACACATTGTGAGCTTGTGGATCTGCTATTTTCAAAAGATTTGGGCCGAAGTGGTTAATATATGTTTTGTAATAATACGAGATTTACATGAGCTGTTTGGAGTAGAAGTAATAGTATTGGAAACTGGTAATAATCAAGTACAAATACCTCAAAGTTTGACTTGACTCATTGAGTGCCAGCGCCCTCTAGGGGCCATAGAA
>NC_137829.1:40957130-41042130 GCF_963921795.1 Nannobrachium achirus
CCCATAGAGTTATAATAAGTAGGCCTATAGGTTACACCACGGACAACCGCTTTTCGCTCGCGTCGCGCGCGTGTGTGTGTGTGTGTGAGAGTGAGTGAGTGTCGGAGATAGAGAGAGCGACAGATACAGACAGCGTCTATAAAAACTGCGTGTGTATGATGTTTTAAGCATTGTTGTTTCCCAAGTACTGGGTCTCGACCCACAGGTGGGTCGCGGAATGGGACTGTGACGTGTGTGTGTGCCAATGTTGTGTATTGTAACTGCGTCTTCTATTGCAAACAGTGCTAAACTCTTCAATCAATCAATCAGTCTATACAACAACCTCGCGAATTTGCCTATACAGCCCCCACCCCCACACCACGCAAAAGTCCTCAATTCAACATATAGGCTACGTCAGTAAAAGTACAAAAGTATTGACTTGATTTCATAGGCAATTAATTGTTAGCCTACTGTCAAATCTTTTGTCCCAGTACAGTTTTTGCTGAAAGACTGTCAGCCCAGACTACACTGGACACCTTACACATGACAGTTCCTGGGTACCCAAAAAATATATGTAATGTCGGTACTGCCTATCGGTTCCTAGATGTGATGCGCAAAAAAAAAAAGACAGCACAAATTGCACAATCCAAGCACCGCGATGCGTCGAAGCATAACGCTGGAGCGTCTCTGTGTTGAAGTTCGGCGGTCCTTCGGGCCACTCACCTCTAGAGTTCGGGCCACTTCTAGAGTTCACAGCAAGATACTGTGTGTGTGTGTGTGTGTGTGTGTGTGTGTGTGTGTGTGTGTGTGTGTGTGTGTGTGTGTGTGTGTGTGTGTGTGTGTGTGTGTGTGTGTGTGCGTGGTGTGTGTGTGTGTGTGTGTGTGTGTGTTGCTAAAATGAAACTGAAAGTGAATTCTCCCCAAACATTGGCAGGCCTATTATAGTAATAATAATAACACAATTAGGCCATAAATGTGCAATTATGCAACTGGAGACATATTACCTTTTATTACCCAATAAATAAATAAATAAAGAATGTTTAAAAATAATGTGTGTGTATATATAATAAAAAAAAATCTCTATTCAGTTTCAGCTAAAAATATATATTTTTAACCATTTTGGAACCGAAATAGGAACCGTTAGGAACCGGAACCGATAAGCAGAACCGGAACCGGAATCGTAAAAATCCAAACGATACCCATCCCTTGCCTGAGCACCACTAAACCCCTTATGTTCATCAAATATAGAGCAGTCGTGCCTGAGCGCCCACAGGGCGATCTGTTTTTTTTCCGACCCTGCTGTCCTCTGCCCAGCTCAGCCTCTGGCCGGACACCTAATTGTCCGGTTTTCAGAGTGGTGTTATTGCTTTAATGGTTACATTTACATATCTCTGCTAATCTCCCGTTTCATTGGTATAGAAAAATAGCAGATACACAAGCTCACAGACACACACGTGTGTGCATTTCATTTATAGAGCTCGCTCGGCAGTCATCGCTTACACTGAACGCTCCGGTCCACCGTCACTCCTCCGTCCTCCCACGCTTATTGTGGATGAAACCACGGCGAAAGTAGTTAGATGAACTGCAGCTCAGATTTGCCCAAAAGACGCCGAAACGAAACGTCATTTAGCCAACAATGGAGCAAAGTTAATTAGTTAATAAAGAAGCGCAGAATTGACGAGTATTATCATGCACTTTGCAGCACTGTGTGCAGTGGCGTAGGGGAGGGGCACGCAACCCCCGCAATGCAGGGGGGCCTCCAGCAGAGGGGGCCCCCACACAGCACACACCCAAATGCTCCCTACTGCTCCAGTCTAATTCTCTCTACCCCTCCCCCGCCTGCTGGCCCAGTCTCCACACAGCTGTGTGGAATGTAGTTAATGAGCACTCCTTTAGCTTTCCCTTACCAAGAAAGGAATATACATTTACTGCACCCAGCATTTAGCTAGTGGTCGTGTTGGAGCGCCTCAGTCCGCCAGCAGAGTTCATGTGCAACTTCTTCCAGAGAGATTGATTGATTGAAGACTTTATTAGAAGTTTGCATAGGAAAGGGTACAGTTTCATGACAGTACAGTTCACTGGTACAAGGTCAACTAAAAGGAGATCCTACTAAGCTTTTCAGCTTATTTACATAGGAAACCTTTATGTATGACTCATATAACATTGAACAGATATAACTCCGTCATCATTTGCAAAAGGGCCCCCACCCCCCTCCTCGCAGGGGGGCCCCACAATTTTCAGGAATGATGTCAGCAAAGAAAAGGTAGAACGCAATGCATGTTTAGGTTTTCCTCTTGTCACTAGTAACAAAATAACTGCAGCTGAGCATAATTATATCCACAAGTCTCCCCTTCTCTTCCCCTCTCTCTGTTCTATTATTTCTGCTATGCCAGTCATGTGGATTAGATTTCTAATGGGACAATTTAACTCAAGAATAATTGCAAAAAAGATACAGTGTAGGGCCATCATGAAATAAAATAATTCATGAAGGGTATTTGGGTGCATAATAAATAAAGGAGGTAGGCTAGTCTTAGTTTCAGGGCCGTGCAGCCCATACAGGCAAAATAGGCAGCCGCCTGGGGCCCCACACAGGCTGGGGGCCTCATGAGATTTTTTTTTTTTAAACTAACATGGGCATGGTGATTCAGCAGTGATTCATGGTGGTCCATTGGCTAATAAGTGTCAATTTAGGGGTCCTTGACATAAAAAGTGGTGTAACTTGGAGGGCGCTGGTTTAAGCTTCGCTTGTTTAGCCTTGGATCAAGACAGTCATAGGTCAGTCTTGTTAACTCAAATATTTACTTCTGGGGGTCCCTGGAACAAAATATTTTGGGATGGGCAGGCCATGGAGCCGCTCCGTGGACCAAATACATATCATTTGTGCATTTCCAGGGGTTAGCTGACATTTGGTGGGTGAACACTAGGCACAATCATTGTCATTTTGTGCCATACATTTTAGGCAGATTACCCCCCCGGACCCCCTGCGGCTTAACACATTAAGAAAACAACAAGCAACAAAATGTTATTATTGAAATATTCAATTCTAGTTTTACTGAACACGGTAAAACGTTTTTAGTGGAGACCTAGACATTTTAAAGTTTGAGAACTGATTTAGACCAAAATGCAGGTTTAAATTCAATTCTGCAGTGAATCTCTGTATTAACGATTAAACAGGATTTTTTACAAGGCTCCCTCAATTGTATCACGATATGTATACGATACCTCTGAAAAGGCATATCGTGGAGACATTGTATCGTCTCAACGATAATTATCACCATATCGCCCACCCCTAACTGGACACAACATTACTGACCATGACCTCACTGTGGAACCTGGGTTCCTGGCTGGTCCAGTGTCATGTCAGGGGGTCAGGGGTCAAGGAGGTGAAGTTATGGCCAGGGCTGCATTATACTGCATCTATTCTTGTGCTGTGATGACTTAGAGAATTGACTTAGTTGACATGTTTAAAACAAACAAACAAATGTTAAAAATTCTTCAAATAATAAAATAATAATAATTAAGAAGTAGTGTGAATAGCCGGTCTACATGCTCGCAATGCGTCGCTTCGCGCTGTGTGCTTGTAGATCTGCTATTTTCACTAGTTTGGGATTGGGAGCCAGTGCTGTAGATTAATGGCATTCAGACCAGACATAAAGATGAATGCTGCATTTTGATAAATGTACTCCTAATCCCATGCTTTTAAAGCTAAAAACTAAATAAATGGATCTGATGATTGATACGTGGGTATGCGAGCGTGCGCGCGCGCGCGTGTGTGTGTGTGTGTGTGTGTGTGTGTGTGTGTGTGTGTGTGTGTGTGTGTGTGTGTGTGTGTGTGTGTGTGTGTGTGTGTGTGTGTGTGTGTGTGCGCGTGCGTGCGTGTGAGTGTGTGTGCACGTGTGTGTGAACGTGTGTGTGAGTGTGTGCTTGCGTGCATGCGTGTGTGAGTGAATGAGTGTGCGTGTGTCTTTGGGATTTTTTTCCCCCTTTCTCAGAGTTAAATCACCAGAGACCCCAACCACCCCCTTCACGGGTATTTGTTTAAAAAAGGACAAACTGCCTCCTCTACTCCCTATAGCTCTGTCTAACACACGCGCGCGCACACACATACAGACGCACACACGTGTATAAGAATGCATATATTATGCTACCATTTAAAACGTATAATTTTGCTTTTGCTTTCTATTTATTTGTTTAATTTACAGGTATTATTTTGTTCGGTATGCTACTGTTGTGTATTATTGTGATGTGTGTAATATTGAACTATATTATCATAGTGTGTTATAGTGTATTCTTTTTGTGTTCAAGTGTATTATTGTGTTCAGTGTGTTATTATGTTAAGTGTACTGTGTTCAGTGCATTGGGTGTATTCACATTGTGTTGAATGAATTATTGTGTTCACTATATTATATTGTGTTCACTATATTAATGTAGTAATTATATTATTGTGTCTATAGGTGTATAATAGTGTTCAGTGTAATACTGTGTTTGGTATATGTTCAGTGTTCTATAGAGGGCTGCCCTGCCATAGTGTGAAAACACATTTTTCCAACTTCCAACGTAATTTTCTTGGTCTGTTCCTAATCAGCATGCAACAAACAACCACACGCACGCACGCACGCGCACACACACACACACACACACACACGCACACACACATGCACACGCACACGCACACGCACACGCACACGCACGCATGTGTGCGAGCGCCAAAGAGAAGAATCTTTTTGATTCTGAAATGTAAATTATTACAGCGTAGTAGAGCCATGCAGGGAGAGGCCTTGAGTACCCCCCCCCCCCCCCCCTCAACACACACACACACACACACACACACGCACACGCACACGCACACAGCACACACACACACACACACACACACACACACACACACACACACACACACACACACACACACAGCATGCACGCACGCACGCACGCACACAGTTATACTCTCTTCAATGAGCGACCCATGAGTCTGCTATGTGGTTAGATGAGCTTGCAAATCATTAGGGGCCCCTATTAGAAAGTGGGGGTAAAAGCTAACAGCAAATATAGCAGATTAAAGGGCCCCACAAAGGCCTGGAGTGTTTGTTGATTGCTGAGCCAGGAGAGCAAACAGCCGAACTGTGAATCTTTCCACAATAGAGCGGCAGGGAGGACTGTCAGAGAGCTGTCACACTGCACCACACTGGCACTGTATTCATCTCCATCAACACAGTTACAAACACAGGGGCGTCACACCAAATTCTGGGCCCCTGGGTACAAGGATTCACTGCGGGCCCCCCCGTGAATGTTAACTATTGAAAAATAGCAGATATACAAGCTCACAGCGCGGCACCGAGTGCCGCGCTGCGAGCTTGTAGATCTGCTCTTTTTGAAAAAAATTGTGAAAATGTGTGCAAGAAACCCATGTTTCCATGTCAGTGCATGCTCAAACTTTTTCATGTGAAGGACCCCCACAATTATATGAATTTGGCCACGGACCCCCATCTCAAAATATTTAGTTCCAGGGACCCCCCCCCCCCGGAAGCAAAATTTATGAGTTACAAATGTTCACTTAAAAAATACATATTCAAAGATTTGCACACATTTTCACGACTTTTCAAAAATAGCAGATCTACAAGCTTGTATATCTGCTATTTTTCAATAGCTAAAGTTACTAGGGCCCCTCCACCTTGGGCCCTAGTAACTCAGTCCCACTTTCCTACCCCTTGTGACGCCCCTGTACAAACACAATGTAACCAAAATGGACCCATGCAAAAGGTCAATTTGGTTAGATTAGATAATCATCACTGGGAAATCTCATACAGTATGTGTCTATATTTCTACTTTTCTACTACTTTTGGTAAATGAACGCTCTACTGGTGTGCTTGGTTATACCGTGTCACACAAAAGTAGAAAAACATCTACAGATTCTACAGATCTACAAGCATGCAATGCATCGCATTGTGACATGTATAAGATCTGCTTTTCTGGAGGGAGGACATATTTGAAAACAAATAAAAATAGCAATAAAAAGTATTAACAAGACAGGGGCATCAATTGGGTATGGCAGGGGTATGCAGCTGCCATACGCTGGGTCCAGAGGGGAAAATAAAAGTTACTTTTAAATATAAATCCATGAATATCTCTTTGTCTATCTGTGCTGGTTATTATGTTATCATGAATATCTCTTTGTCAATCAGTGCTGGTTATTATGTTATCATGAATATCTCTTTGTCAATCAGTGCTGGTTATTATGTTGTTAAATTACAGTAAAATAACTACAAATGCAAAATGTAACAAAATGGTCACTTTAACAAGGTATTATAATTATATTCTCCACACTTTTATCTCCCCATCTTGACAGAATAGTATATTCCCAGGTTCCGCAGGTCAGCTGCACAGGTGCAATTTATTATTGTTAATTGTGGCACGTTTTACGCCAAGTTTAGCCACACTTGAACAACTGTTCCAGGCCAAGAAACCATAGAATTTTTTTGGGGAAAAAATAGAATGTACTTCTTAAAATAAATGTATCATGCCTGTTGCTAAGGTATGGCAACATGACTGGTGTCTTGCACACGCGCGAAGGCGCGCGTGCAAGACACCAGTCATGTTGCCATACCTTACCTTTTTCTGAACTGACGCCACTGTAACAAGATACAAAATAATACCAGAAATACCAAAAACAATACACTGCATCACTTGGAACAGATTATATTGTTTCCATTTTGTGAAAGGTAACAGTTTTGGACATACAAGGTTTCCACCTCAGCAATGTTTCCTTATACAGAGTTCCTCGGATAAATGAACAGAGAGTATTTTACAACATCAGGCTCCAAAGTTGTGCAGAAGGTTTCTTTTATTGTTACATTCACAGACACAGCCTTGTGCAGCCTTAAGGCACGAACCCAGTTTGTGTAGTTTTCATCATAAGAGGTTTGGTGATTTGAGAATTAAAGTTCTATTTGTTTTTGACTTGTAACTTCATGTCCTCTATCTCTGGTCTCATAACAACGTGTTTCCCATCATATATAAGCTAGTGTACAAAACAGTTAGGAATGGGAAAAAAATGTTGTTTTATAGAGCAATCGCACATATAGGTAGCCTATATATATGAGAGTCTAAACTCTCTATGGTAAAACTTTTCATGTTTTTCTTTTCTTTTACAAACGTGCAACCATAACTTGAATAAAGGCCTATAGATATAGTTGAAGTTATTATGGTAGCCGTTTTCGCAGTTATGTTAAAGGCTTGGCGCCGAGCCTTCCTTGATCACATCTCTTCACATATGGATCAAGTTGCAGGACAGATTTTTTAGATTCCTCATGTCAGATAAGTTCAAAGTGCAAATGAGATGTGAAGTTGTGCCCTAAAGCCTCGTCTGTCCTTGACACGCACACATCATCATGCAACTCAACTCTATACAGAAACGGGAGAAGAGCGATTCAAAGAGTCAAAACTAAAAACACTGGTGGGCCATGGAGTGTTGTAAAAACGTTGGATAGAAAGGAACGCGTCCATGCAAATTTAATGTTTTTTACACAAGTAAAAGTATCAATACTGCAATGTAGAAATACCCAGTTACAAGTGAAAGTCTGGAATCGAAAGTTCACTTGAGTAAAAGTATTGGTATCAAAATGTAGGCTATAGCCTACTATTATTAAAGTTAGTCTACTTAGTTTACATCACTGCAATTCAAACGGGACAGAAGAAGTTTTGCTGCACACACACACACACACACACACACACACACACACACACACACACACACACACACACACACACACACACACACACGCACAGCATCGCCAATAAGCGCCTTTCTTCTTCTTCTTACCTTCTCCGCTGTCTGTCTTTATCTTCTTAAATCAGACGCTCTTCTTGCAGCAGTTGGAGTGGACCTCCTCTCCTCGCCCGAAAAGGAAAGTTTGGATTCCCGAAAAACCAAGTCACGTTCGAGCGCAAAACACAATAAAAAACGAGCCCGTGTTCTTCTCCTCGTCCTGACGCAGACCTGAAACTCCATGAACTGACTCAAGAAAAGAGAAACGTGTTGGGGAAAAGAAGTCGAAGAAGTACCCCAACTTGTTTGTGCGGCTGCATCCCCCAGATAGACACACACACATACACACTTTAGTTTAATCCATCTTGAGTGTTTTTTCTGTAGAGCGGGCGAGAGACTCACCAAAAAACTAACGGGAGAGTTTTCACTATAAAGTTGTGACCAGAAGGCTTGTTTGTAGACGGAGATCCTCCTCCTTCAGACCTGATCTGTTTTCAATCCGACCCCCCCTCTTTTTTTCGCTCTCTCTCTCTCTCTCTCTCTCTCTCTCTCTCTCTCTCTCTCTCTCTCTGTCTATCCCCCCCCCCCCCCTGGTGAGTTTAGGGCCATTTGCTGCACCAGATGGGCCGGGCTATAACTCGATCCAGCAGTTATGTTGGACGAGGGGGGGAAAGAAGTTTAGATAAAGTTTCATTATTGTTCGATTTGCACGGGGTTTTATAGTCAGGGACGTTGGCAGGTTGGTTAACTGGTTGCAAAGCAGCCACAGAGCATAGCAAGTAGTTATTACCGTCTAATTACACCGCTTAGTTTTTTAGGCAATAATGTGAGAATTTTACACGCACGCACGCGCGCGTGCGCGGCACGCACACACACACACACACACACACACACACACACACACACACACACACACACACACACACACACACACACACACACACACACACACACACACACATTTTGAAAAATCACGAGGAAGGATAGTAAGGCAAGGAAATGTATAACATGCATTAAAAGCATAATATAGAAGGAATATAATTTAGAAATTGTTAAAGGGGGGGGGGGGGGGTAGCTCACACAAATTAGGCAGATCTTGAGGTAGATTTTGTATAGGTTCTCTGCCTACAACAACAACAGTGGGCTTCAGAACAGGTGCAGTGGAGGAGCAGGCCAAGGGTCATCATGGCAAAGACTTGGTCTTGTCCGTGGCAAATCTTAGATGTTCTTTTTTACACACCATTAATTTCAATTCAATTCAAATAGCTTTGTTGGCATGAATGTAAGTTATTTTGATCATATAAGGGTGCAATGCTGGAAAATTGCAAGTGTGGTTGCATTGACGCGAGTCACCAGGAATCCACATGGGAACTGAAATTCGTCTTACCGTTTATATATATATATATATATAACAGAGGTGATCCGAACCTCCTCACGCGGTTTCAAACCCGGGTCTCCCGCGTGTTAGTCCAATATCTTAACCATTACTCCAAAGGGGTATCTCTATGGAACGAGAGCAGATACTAGACTTTTGAGGCTTCAGGCTGGGGCTGCGACTCTCTCCACCACACTCACCCCCCTTTGACCTCCTCCTACGGGGAAGCCCGGATCCGGGTCACAGTACCAATGTAACGGAGGTGATCCGAACCTCCCCACCCGGCTTCGAACCCGGGTCTCCCGCGTGAAAGTCCAATATCTTAACCATTACTCCAAAGGGATATCCCTATGGAACGAGAGCAGATACTAGACTTTTGAGGCTTCAGGCTGGGGCTGCGACTCTCTCCGCCACATATATACAGGGACGTGCTGGGCCCCTGATTCAGCCCGGGAAAAAGAGTTGGAGAGGCCCTCATTGCACGCTATAGAGAGAGATCTCTCTCTATAGCGCGCAATGAAGTGACAAGCCAGTGGGCCAATTATTGTACATGAGTTATATTTCGTCGTTGTCGGGTGGAAACCTTGTATGTCCAAAACCGTTTGTTTTGTATTTATCATTGATTGATTGCGGTGCGAGGCGTTGTGTGCTTGTAGATCGGCTGTTTTCACTACTTTTGTGGGAAAAAAAAACAAAAAACAAAAACAATGTTGGACGAGAACAATAGTGTGTTGTCTATAGCATGCAACAACAATTACTGAATGTCAGGTCTCCACTCTCCAGGCATATTGGGAGTCCAACTTTGTCCCAAATGTTTATTTGCAAGGACCAGGACCCCCTTAACTCTGAGAGTGTACAAATGGAACCAAATGGGACATGGTAACTTCCGTAAGGGTCCATTTGAACAATCTCAGAGTTACAGACCTGTTATGGTCTTGGTATTTTCATGTTAATCTTAGTGTTTTGCCAATTATTTTGGGGCCCACTTGGAATACCGCAGCGGTCAACCAGTGGGCCCCGGTCCACAGGTTGAGGATCACAACCAATCTGGGAAACCGTCGTCAAAGAAAAGGGGAAAACAGCGCCCTCTCTGTTAGATTAGACACAGTACATATATGTGTGTCTGTCTGTCTGTCTGTCTGTCTGTCTGTCTGTCTGTCTGTCTGTCTGTCTGTCTGTCTGTCTGTCTGTCTGTCTGTCTGTCTGACTGTCTGTCTGTCTGTCTGTCTGTCTGTCTGTCTGTCTGTCTGTCTGTCTGTCTGTTCTGTTAGTGTTAGAACTTCATTTCCCAGAAGTCTGTTCGAAAAGGTAAACACGGAAGCACCACCCCAGTCTATGAGCATCATGAGCATGTGTCTACTGACTGTCTAGAGCAGAGAGACTATGGAAAGCAAAGTCGTCAGAAACGGTAGGCTACATTAGTCAAATAAACAAATGAATACATAAAGTATGTGTGTTAAAAGCGCTTCCTCCGACTGCCTGCATCATTTGAGCAGGCTGTGATATCTAATCTAATCTACTACGCACGGCCGGCAGGGGCCGTAAATCACCTCTCACGCCGCAGTGATTTGGTCTCAAACTTTTTCATGTCAAGGACCCCCAAATTGACACTTATTAGCCCGCGGACCCCCATTTGAAAAGATATGCCAGGATACAGGGACCCCCTTGAGAGATGCTCTGGCAGTGACTCCCAACCATTATAAATTCAAGGACCCCCGTTTGACATATTAGGCTAGAGACCCCCCATTTAATATAATTTCTATCTCTGAGACCCTGTTACAGTTAGTTTGGGTAACTCAGTTAGATTGGGGTAGGAGCGCTTGTTTTTGTTCACCTCATGTCCCAGTGGTAGAGCATTTGACTGCATTAGTCCCACGCTGGTGAATGCTACTATGCCTAAACCTAACCCTAACCCTAAACCTTACCCTAACCCCTATCCCTAAACCTAACCCTAAACCTTAGCCTAAACCTAACCCTAACACCTAACCCTAAACCTAAACCTTACCCTAAACCTAACCCTAAACCTAAACCTAACCTCAGTAAAACTATGCCTAAACCTAACCTTAATCCTAACCCTAACCTCAGTCAAATTATTCCTAGTTCCCCGAAGGAGGCGGCGCCTGCTCCACATTGTGCACAAAAACGAGCGCTCCTGTTCTCAATCTAACTGAATCTCAAACTAACTGTGACATATGTACCCATAACGGTCCATTCCTAACAATCATTTAGCTGGGCCTGGGGACCCCCTGGAACTCCCTCAAGGACCCCTGGACCCGGGGGTCCACGGACCCCACTTTGAGAACCAATGGATTAGGTGACTGATAATGCTTAACAAAAGATGACTGAAGTGGGCAGCAATTCATGCCCTCATCACCTTCACTGAAACAAGTCACAAAAAAGTTCTATGTCTCCTAGTCCTAGCTTTTGAGAGAGATATAACTGAAGCTTTGAACTACGCTTCAATTATATATATTACATACAAGTGCAAGCGCCATCGTCTCATTATGCTGTAGTAGACACATTTGATTGAACATTACTTGATTTCATTTGTTAACATTTTGCTGTTGTAATCACAATTTTGAACAGACTCGTTTTTGTGCAGAGCGTCTCTGGCTTCACATGGACAACACTGCAGAGCCGAAACGATTGCAGGAGTCAGACTGAACATATGAAAACTTCCTTTGGTGAGCAGTGAGCACATAGGCCTGCATATTTCATTTAATTTCAACCTTTATTTAATTCTCTGTAACACACTGAGGGCTGGTAGCTAGTGGTACCCTCTTTTTCAGCGGTGCCGAAATTACAACAAATTTACCAAACATTTATACAAAACACAACAACAATATGCAAAGAATACATAATATGTAAATGAATAAAACAAGATTATCAAAAATAATTGGTCAGAGCTCTTGTCAGGACCTATGACCTAGTGTATACTAGTTCATTGGTTCTCACAGTGGGTTGAGGGACCCTCAGGGTTCCTTGTTGGTGTTCCAAATAAATGGACAGTTATCTGTAACTTATCTGTAACGGTCTGTAACTCTTATTAGTCTATACTAGTGGGCTCCTAATGCCACAGCAGCACAGTGTCTAGTCCATTCCAATGTAAACATTTAAAAAGTATAGAACAATCATGTTCAGATGTAGTGGTTTTGGTGTCCTGAGAGGCTGCCCTCTACTGGCCATCAGTGGAGTTGCATTCAGCCCTGAGCTCCCTCTATCAAAACAAGCTATGTGTAAAATGTGAACAACATGAGTGTCTGCTGCAATGTTGTACTGAAAAGGGAGATGAATGCCACTGGCACACATATATTGGTCCCTTCTCCTGTGCCAGCAGGGCCTTCATTCTTATCCCACAATTTTGTAAAACATTTTTCACCCAGTGCCAATTGCCTAAGCCAGGGTTCCCCAATAGGCGGCCCGCGGGCCATTTGCGGCCCGCGGGGGGCTACTGTCTGGCCCACACCAACCCCAGTAATAATGGTGGTATAAGAGCAGCAACAACACTAGTATATCGTCGTTGTCGGGTGGAAATCCTGTATCTCCAAATTTGTACGTTCTTTCGCAAATCATACAAGGCCGTCGCACAAAAGTAGTGAAAACAGCAGATCTACAAGCACACAACGCCTCGCACCGCGAGGCGTTGTGTGCTTGTAGATCGGCTGTTTTCACTAGTTTAAATCATTTTTAAAATGATACATTCAAAACGACCGGTTTTGTACATAGAAGATTTTCACCCGACAACGACGAAAACTGTCGCTGGAGTAGCGGGAACGCCGCCGTCGCCCCCTGCAATGTTGTGGCCCTCGGCTTGGTCCCCCAGACATAATTCGGCCCTTGGGGAAAACTAATTGGGGAACCCTGGCCTGCGCTGTAATGCTAGTGGGCGCTACTCTTCCCTTTACCAACCTGGGGAGAGCCCCAAACTGAGCTCACGCTTCCTTCAATGCATGAGGATTGAGCACTCCGCTTCTTATCACCGGACAGTGAGGAGTTTCCCTGGTAGGACGTTACGCGTGGAAGGAACACGTTATTCCAACCAGTTCCTTTCCCCTCCATCAGCCAGGGGGAGGCAGTATAGAGACCAGAATTACTGCATGCTTTTTTGTGATGGCACTTACCATAGGTGACACGGGGAGAACATGCAAACTCCACACAGAAAGGCCCTTTCATCAACCGCACAGTACTCTAGGGTATGCGCATTGATGACGTTGAGGAGAGAACACGCCCCCACAGCGTCCCCAGCGGGAATCGAACCTGGGACCTTCTAGCGGTTAGGCGACAGCGCTACTAACTGCGCCACCCGTGCCCCCCTCCAGGCAGGAATTTTAATGAGCTTTGGTTTTTTTTCTGATGACAATACAAGAATGTAACTGGATAGTAACTGTATCAAAATATCGTTTTTATCTTAAAAAATCGAAGTATATCGAAATGAAAACAGCTAAAATCGAATCGTATCGTCTTATTTTGTATCTTATCGAATCGGCAGTGCAAGGAATCGATTGTATCTATACTACCTGCTTGTGCATTGTATATAGCATTTTTAAGAAGAACATTTTTAAAGGAGGGGTTTAATAATTTTCCTTTCTTTATAGCTACACTGGTCTATTGATAAATGTGTGTAATCTCTGGGTTCATCTCAAGGTGCAGGTTTGTCAATATACACTGTCCATGTATTTGGCAGATAATCACTGTGTTTACTTATTTATATCCATAATAATACATGTTTCCCTTAAAAACCTGCACTATCCACAACTTTAACACAGATTTAATTTCTTTGCTAAATAGTTAACTATATCGATTTTAAATCATTGAATCGAATCGTATCGTATCGCCATGAATTAACCAATATCGTCCATGTATCGTATCGTCAACCATGTATCGTGATATGTATCGAATCGCTATTAAAATGTATCGTTACACCCCTAGTAACCGGAGATGGGTAAAGAGAGATGAAGTCGGATTTATACTTTGTTGTATGACAGTGTTGCACGCCGAAACAGCCGATCCACAAGCTCATCGGCTCTTTTTCTGCACATAAATCCATCATTAGGAGAGATGCCGAGAAGAGAGAAAGGAGGAGACAAATGAGAAAGGGGAGAGGATAGATTTAAAAAAAAAAGCAAAAGTAGGTGAGGAGAGACAGACAGCAGCTATTGGCATTTTTAGATCATGTGAGATCATTATGTTTAACCCATTCAGGCCTAGAATTATTGAATGCTTTAGCTATTGAATAATAGCAGATATACAAGCTCACAGCGCGGCACTGAGTGCCACGCAAAATGTGTGCAAATCTTTGAATATATGTATTTTCAAAGCGAACCTTTGTAACTCAAATTTTGCTTCTGGGTGGTCCATGGAACTAAATATTTTGAGATGCGGGTCCGTGGCCAAATACATACCATTTTGGGGGCCCTTCACATGAAAAGGTTTGAGAACCACTGACATAGTAGTCTCTCAAGAACAGACTAACTGAGCTCCAGTTCAAGTGAAAAGGACCTTTTCTTTGACGATGGCTGGCCAGATTGCTGACAAAAAAATTGTTTTTTTTTCTCCAAAAAACCTTAGAAGGATTCAAAAGACACTTATAGAATCGGGTCAAAATTCTAATTTTCACGATCTTTCTAAAATAGCAGATCTACAAGATCGCAGCGCGGCACTCGGTGCCGCGCTATGAGCTTGTATATCTGCGATTTTTCAATAGTTAAAGCATAAAATAATGACACACAATAATGTGTACCCGTTGTAAACGTGTTTAAGTCTTTCTGCGTCCTGCAGTCGAGGTGATGTGTGGAGGTGTGGACGGGTGCCGTCATTACTCAGCACAGTGTTTACATGGTTAGACGTTCCACCATGAACTCATCGTCCATGCTATCATCCCACATGCATGGAGAATGAAGATGAATGTGCTATTCTGGTAAAGAAAAACCTTGATTACGATGAATCACCTTAGTATCTCTGTGCTGAGAGGTTGATAGATACGCTGATGATTATTATGTGACGACGCAGTTACAGTTATAGAACCAAGTTGTGCTCAGGTAACGATAGATATTCTCTCTGGCGCTTAACAGAGGTGAAAAGGTGGGTATATATACTGTATGTCAACGGCCTTGAACTGACTATGAGTATAGACACCTATTTTGATTTACCAAGACAGTGGGACAGCTGAGAGTGTGTAGGGGCGACAAGACAGTACGAAAGCTGATAGTGTGTAGGAGAGACAAACAGTAGGAAAGCTGAGAGGGAGAAAGTGTAGGATAAGGCCTACCTAGTAAAGTATACAAAACACGACTGTTGACCACTTAATCCCTATTTAATATTTTGTCATTTGATGGTGTTTTGTGGCAAAATCAGCTGAACTTGTAGAACTACTTTTCTTTTTTTCTTTTTTCTTTTTCTTATTTTTTTACCTTTTTTGAAATCTTTGCCTATATTAATGCCCGAAATAGAGACCCAGGTTGAAAGTTATTAACGTTGTAATTTGACTATCCGTGCATACCCCTATTGGCTGACTCTCAATGCCTGAGTGACTTGTTACACGCTTGTGTCGTGATCTTGTAGATCGGCCATTTTCGGAGCAACTAAAGTAAAACTAGGGCTTTGCTAAATCAGTGAGCACTGATCTGGGAGCGGTCCCGTCCTGGACGTTTGGTCACACTAGGTATTGAAACCAGGCAGTGTTCATTTTGATGGCAAATTTTAATTTAGTTTTAGTCATATTTTAGTCACCTGAAATGTTTTAGTCTAGTTTTAGTTAGACTATATACCATAAGATTTTTTTAGTTGACTAAATCTACAGTTGATTTAGTCAACCAAAATGTATTTTGGCCGGCCGTGATGTTGAAATGCCTGATTTATACCCATCTGTATGCTGACAATAACAGATCTACAAGATACTTTCGGAGAGCAACACCTCCTTGCTTTTTATTTACTAACATAACATTTTAGTCTATTTTTTTTATTTTTTGACGAAATTCAGTCTTAGTTTCAGTCTTCAGAGGAGTGAAAAAAGGTATAGTCGACAAACATGTACACTGAACCCAGGAGCATTGTGTTACGGGCCGGGGGCCGGTGGTGGCCGTGGTGTTTTAAACCCATTCAGAACGGGTACACAGTATTGTGTATCATTATTTTATGCTTTAACTATTGAAAAATAGCAGATATACAAGCTCACAGCGCGGCACCGAGTGCCGCGCTGCGAGCCTGTAGATCTGCTATTTTTGAAAAATCGTAAAGATTAGAATTTTGACCCGATTCTATGAGTGTCTTTTGAATCCTTCTAAGGTTTTTTGAAAAACCTATGTTTCTATGTCAGCAATCTGGCTATAGCCATCGTCAAAGAAAAGGTCCTTTTCACTTAACTGGAGCGCAGTTAAGTCTGTTCTTGAGAGACTACTATGTCAGTGGTTCTCAAACCTTTTCATGTGAAGGACCCCCAAAATGATATTTATTCGGCCACGGACCCCCATCTCAAAATATTCAGTTCCAGGGACCACAGAAACAATATTTGAGTTACAAACGTTCGCTTAGAAAATACATATAATCAAAGATTTGCACACATTTTCACGACTTTTTCAAAAATAGCAGATCTACAAGCTTGCAGCGCGGCACTCGGTGCCGCGCTGTGAGCTTGTATATCTGCTATTTTTCACTGGTTAAAGCATTCAATAATTCTGCGCCTAAATGGGTAAAGGGGGGTTGAAAGAGGTTAGTTGAGTCATCCATGTCTAGTGAATGAGGTAAGTGAGCCTGCCTATAGCGCTCCTCAGCGGGAGCACAGGACTCATATTGTTGCCCTTATCTCTGCATCTCCAGGCGTCCCTCGGCGGCTTGAAGCAGACGGCTGCTCTCACAGAAAACCCTCTGTTCTCTGGGACAAACCCCTGGAGTCAAACCCTCAACCTTTTCCACATGTGTTGCAGGTAAGAAGGTTTTTAGGGATCAAGGACCTTAACAGTCATGGGAAAATGTTTTCTTTTTTTTTCTTTTCAACCCTGTTTTTTTTTTTTTTTTTATATACCGGTATATGAAAAGGTTTGCCCAGGTCTCTTGCGTTCTCATAGGGTGCAGAACTCTTTAAAGGAGTAGTTCACCTCCAAAAATACTTTTTATTCTATTGATTAGTCACGGGCAGGGGTCTTCAACAGGGGGTCCGCGACCCCTAGGGGGTCCGCGGAGGTACTGCAGGGGGTCCGCGAAATTATTGCTTAAAAAAAAAAAAAAAAAAAAATTCAAAAAATGTTTTTTTTTTTGCCTTTTTGCCTTTTTCCACATTTATTTAAAAAATAAATCATGATTCTATCCATTTTGAATAGCTTGAATACATGATTACTATGCAATTGACATATTGTTGATAGTATTGACATTTGTTCTCAGTTAATGGTTGTGGTACGGCCCACCCTGCTCGCAGTAACTTGAACATGTTTAAAATAAAAAATATGTCGTAGCCCCAACCCCCCCACCCTACGAGGTGGTAGGGGGTCCCTGCTCCATCTCCCCATCAGTTTGGGGGTCCCCGGCCTGAAAACGTTGAAGACCCCTGAGTCACGCCATGGAGACTTGAGTTCAATAATATTTTTTGGTTTTTGTCACATTCCTAAAAGAGTAAATTTACCACCATTGATTCCGGATGGGGACCCGTTTCGAAACGGGGGTACATTTATTGTTATCACATTTTTGTCTTAGGAATGCGACAAAAAACAAAAAATATTATTGAACTCAAGTCTCCATGGCGTGACTAATCAGTAGAAAAAAAAGTCATTTTGGGGGTGAACTTTCTTTAACATCTTCCTGTGTGCTCGAGTAGCAGGACATCAGCATGCTCGTGTCAGCTAAAGATACTTGATGTTCAGTAATATTTATGAAAACATTATGTAATATCACCTACATCTATAAGCAGTGCTGGGCTCGTAATAAAAAAAAAATGAATATTTACTTGTTACTCTTTACTTACAGTTACACTAACTCATCACTCTTTTCTGCAGCCTACACTGGCGGTGATTTTCATCTCTCAAGCCAACTTTCTCAGTAATTAACCAGTTTGATCCGCTTTAGGCCCGTCCATTCGTATTTGATCATTTTGTAATGCACCCATACCAGTGGCGTCAGTTCAGCAAAAGCTAGGGTATGGCAAAGATGGGAGTCCTCATGGAAAAGAGGCATTACATTTTGTATAACACAGTTCTATTGTGAAAATAGCAGATCTACATGCTCACAACGCCTCGCGCTGCGAGGCGTTGTGAGCATGTAGATCGGCTATTTTCACAATGTCTGGAAAAAATGATTTTTGTCAGCTTTTTACACAGGTTTCTACGGTTTCTTGGGCTGGATATGGCAGCCTGGAACGGTTGTTCAAGTGCAGCTAAACTTGGCATGTTAGTAAACGTGCCACAATTAACAATAATGGCATTGCACCTGTGCAGCTGACCGGCGGAACCTGGGAATCTACCATCCTGTCAAGATGGGGAGAATATTATAATATTGTTAAAGTGACCATTTTGCATTTGTAGTTATTTTACTGTAATTTAACAACATAATAACCAGCACAGATAGAAAAAGAGACATTCGTGGATTTATATTTAAAAGTAACTTTTATTCTCTCCTCTGGACCCAGGGTATGGCAGATGCATACCCCTGCCATTCCCAATTGACGCCCCTGACCCATACATGCATGAATCGTTTCCGTATCCGCTCTAGACCCAGACTGGATCAGCAGCTTGCAAACTGCAAAGCAACTTGATCCAACTCTACCTAGCTGCAGGGTGCCCGACCAAAAACAAGACCACGGAAACAAAACTAATAATATTTACTTTTTTCATTACTTCACTTTCCATCAAAGTCATGATCTTGTCTCGTATTCACAGACTCTCCAACACCTGCCATCTTTCACTCCATCTGATATCAGCATAAGCTTCAGACAGAATCAGATCAATGTAAGTACTATGTTGGATTTCTTAGAAAATGCTGCCCTCTAGTGATATGTAGAAGAAATGTTACAGGTTGTGTACCATTTCAAATTGAGTTAAGGTTGTGGGGTGATGTTGGCACTGTGTGTGTGTGCGTGCGTGCGTGCGTGCGTGCGTGCGTGCGTGCGTGTGTGTGTGTGTGTGCATATGTGCGCGCAAGCCGCGCATGCGTGTGTATTATTGCGACCATCAGGTCGCAGTTACTATCAAAACCTCGACCAGCTGTCCGTCTGTCTGGTAGTCTGTCACCCATCAATTCTCACATGGCCCTCTTCTAGCGCCACCATGAGGTATTAAACGTACCTCATTAAAGCAGGAACACCCACAACCTGTTCATAGATTCAATATAGTTTCATTGTTTGACAGCACAATCATCAGTGTATTTTTGATTCATGTCAATTTGTGTTTGCAGATATAAAGAAACTTGATAATAAACTTGACATTCTTTTTTCCCCTGTCTAAACCAAACCTACAAGCTCACACGCCTTGCAGCGCGAGGCATTGTGAGCTTGTAGATCTGCTATTTTTGGCAACGTTCTCAGAATATGGACGCTAGGATTCAAGTGGTTAATATAAAAAAACAAGAAAAAAGTTTCTATCACTCAAAGATTTGGAAGACCCCCTGTAGTAAATCTGAGGACCCCCTAGGTGTCCCGGACCCCCTGTTGAAGACCCTTGGTTTAAATGGTTAAGAGTCTGTGCCAATGTATTGTACTGAAATGTATTTCTCTATGAAATTTTACTATAATTGTTTTGGATGTTTACATCTCTTGTGTTGTATTGAGTAGTGTCTGAGGTGTTTTTGTGTGTGTGTGTGTGTGTGTGTGTGTGTGTGTGTGTGTGTGTGTGTGTGTGTGTGTGTGTGTGTGTGTGTGTGTGTGTGTGTGTGTGTGTGTGTGTGTGTGTGTGTGTGTGTGTGTGTGTGTGTGTGCCTGCGTGCGTGCGTGTGCCTGCGTGCGTGTATGTGAGTGACTATTAAACATGTTCTTGACAAGATTCAATACAAATATTTGAATAATAATAAATGGAACTGGTTTAGTGTTAACAGATGACCCAAGAACCCCGTAGCCCAGTCATTGCCTTGGCACCATGGAATCTTATTGTGGATGTAGTATAAGTTGGGCAAGATGTCTAGGAGTGGACTCTTGCGCCATCTGCTGTAATAATATGTGTTTTGCATGTGTGGCACACGGGCATCTAGTGCAGTGGTTCTCAAACCTTTGAGTCTCAAAATAACGTTTTCATCCACAGCACCCCTGAATTATAACACCTTTACGTTTATGTCATATTACAATACAAGTTATTTTTTAAATGTATATCCCCTTATAGGGGTGTAACCGTAACGATACATTTTAATAGCGATTCGATACATATCACGATACATGGTTGACGATACGATACATGGACGATACTGGTTCATTCATGGCGATACCATTCGATTCAATGATTTAAAATAGCAAAGAAATAGACAAAAATAGCAAAGAAATTAAATCTGTGTGAAAGGTGTGGATAGTGCAGATTTTTAAGGGAAACATGTAGTATTGGATATAAATAAGTAAACACAGTGATTATCTGCCAACATACATGGACATTATATATTGACAAACCTGCACCTTGACATGAACCCAGAGATTACACACATTTATCGATAGACCAGTGTACCTATATGGAAAGGAAAAGTAATTAAACCCCTCCGTTTATTTTTTTCTCTTAACTCATTTAGTGCCACCCTAGTCACCACTAGAGGGCGCCCAGTGGCCATAGAAAATCCCATAGAGATATGCTGGTATATGCAGAAGCCCTGCAGCCATGACTTGCCTGAACACTTTCCTTTGTGCATGTACAGGAAGAGGATGAAGTTAGCTTGAAGTTAGCTATTGGCTACCAAGCATTTTAGAAGCCTTATTTTCGTCAACTTAGCCATGATTAAACCTTGCACACCTCATGCATGGGAAAAAAACAGAGAAGAATGAGCTCTAAAAAATCCAATGCAATCCTGGATTGCATTGGAGTGGATTTGTGCAGTTTGTTCACAGCTTTCAAACAAAAAAATCCGATTGGAAATCCGTTCAGGCATTCTTGAGATAATCGCCATTATGTTTTACATGTTATGTAAACAAACATGGCTGCCCTGTATGTTAGATGGGGTTGTATGGGGGTGGAACATGCAAAATCGCGATTGAAATCATGTTCACTAGATTTGATGGGTTTTTTTTTTAATATCCCGAACTAGTTCGGGATAGGCACTCTGGGATGCGATAATATATCCCGAACTAATTCGGGATAGGCACTCAATGAGTTAAATATGCTAAATACAATGCAAAAGTATTTAGTATCGATACAATCGATTCTTTTCACTGACGATTCGATACAATACAAAATAAAGCAATATGATTCGATTTTAGCTGTTTTCATTTCGATATACTTAGATTTTTTTAAGTTAAAAACGGTATTTCGATACAGTTACTATATTGTTACACCCCTATCCCCTTAAGATACAATATGTGATCCCTTTTATGCGGAGAACGTTCACCAAAAACAACAGATCTACAAGTGCGTTGTGTGCTTGTAGAGCTGTTGTTTTTGGTGAGGAGAATTGGTGTGGATCGAAGAAGAACGCACCAAGTACAGTGCAGGGTTAATTTTGTCGACTACAAAGATTTTGATATTTTGTCGATAAGAACAGACTGGACTAGAACAATGTCAGAAGACTAAGACTAGTATGCATATTATTCAAAAGACTAAGACTAAATCTAAGTCTAAGATTAATGGCTGTAAAAATTAACACTGGTATGTAATGTGCAATGAAATTAATGCCAAATACATATTTTATCTTTACATTTGAGAATGGCACTTATCTGTTCTTTTCAAATCTTGTTGGTTTTGCACAGAGAGTAGCAGACAGTGTCAGATGTGATTGATATTGTTATTATAATATTTGCAGAGCAGAGATGTTGTACTTATGCTGCATTCACACTGAGAGAAGCCAAGCTAATGGTTTGCTTGGTAATTCAATGTATTATCTATGCAAACCAGCTTTAAAAGTTTCCAAGCTTTTTTCCAGGTTGGAAATTTTAAAAGCTGGTTTGCATAGAAAATACATTGAATTACCAAGCAAACCATTAGCTTGGCTTTTCTGTATGTGAATGAGGCATAAGGCATGTGTTTTGTTTATTATTTTTTGGAAAACTCAGAATTGAACTGTATTTTTCGTAATCTTTTTGTATTTTGACTGAGTAACAGACAGTAGAAGACAATGACTTGTTCAGAGTTGTGTGGTTATATTCAGCCTAAAAGATGAAGACTAAAATACCTAGACTAATCTCAAAAGACTAAGATATTTTGATATTTAGTTGACTGAGACTAGACTAGACTAAAACTACTGTATTTCAGAAGACTAGGACAGGACTAAGGCTAAATGGTGTGTAATTCAAAAGATTAAGACTAAATCAAAATTTCAATCAAAAAAATAACACTGGTACAGTGCAACTCAGGTCCGTTTTACTAACTGAAGTGATATTGATGATTTCCAAATATTATCAAAGTATAATCTGAGGCACCCATCCTGGTCTAGTGTTTGAAAGTCAGTTTACTATCAGAACTAGGGCTGTCACGATATGACATTTTACATGACGATTAATTGTCACTCAAATAATTGGCGATTACCAATTTAATTGTGTTTTTGTCGTTGATAATTACATTTCTGTTTGGCTTTTAGGCTTTGAAGTTGTACATGGTAGATATGACACATAACCTAAATATACAAAGAAATTACTGACATATTTGACAACTTACTACTTAAAAAATAACTTTGATAGTGGAAATAGCCGATCTACAAGCTCACAACGCGTCGCGATGCGACGCGTTGTGAGCTTGTAGATCTGCTATTTCCACTATTTCGGACATTTTTCAACATTCACGATTATGACGATTATGACAAAATAATTGCGATAATTATTGTCAAATAATCACGATTAGACGATTATGTAATAATTGTGACAGCCCTAATCTGAACCGTCACAGCTTGTCCGTATGCGTCCGTCTGGACGGGCACCACTTGACACTGTGGTTCCCCTGACACATCACTGTGACAAATGACGTCACCTGTGACGTTACAGTGATGTGTAGGGGGGCCCAGTGTCAGGCGTGGTCTATGGGTTTGCCTCTCTGACATCACGCTTTGACATCACTGTGATGTCATGGGAACCACTCATAACAAAATCCATTTTATGCCCATATATGGAGATCCCTGATGTAATCAATATTAAGCCCATTTCTAACAGGACTTCATATGGGAATGCCCATATATGGAGGAAGACAGCCCATATCTGCGTGGCTGGTTCAGACAGGGATCTCCATGTATGGCCATAAAAGGGATTGTATGTTGTGATGTCATGGGGACCACTCTTATCAGAATCTCTTTTATGCCCATATATGGAGGTCCCTTATGTAATCAATATTAAGCCCATTTCTAACAGGACTTCATATGGGAATGCCCATATATGGAGGAAGACGGCAGGGATCTTCATGTATGGGCATAAAAGGGATTGTATGTATGATGTCAAATGTGATAGACGTCATAGGATTTTCACTTAACGAATAACTGAGTAAGCATGTTTGGGCTCTCACAGCATATCTCCATATACAGTACATGGATCTCCATATATGGGTACCAGGGGTCTCCATATATGGGTAACTGGTCCGATATGCATCACTGGCCAGAAGGCCAAGACATGGCACTGCTTTCACCTAATGCTTTTCTATTCGTCTTAATCCTTACAACTAACATTTTGAACTGCACTGAAACACATTTCTATTTAAATCTCTGGATCAAAGCATTGAGAGCACAGCAATTATGGTCTTTATAATGCAAAGATAATACATGATTTTGCTGACCATATGGATATAAATGCGATGTTCTTGGAAACAGAGCTTCTTTGGTCCTGAGCAGAAGCCTGTCTTTGACACGGTACCATTAGGTTCCTCTTTTGGCTCTTTTTAACAACTTTTAACTTAGTTCATGGAGTCGAAAAGAGACACTTAAAGTGACATACAGAGTCATACGTAAGACCTGTGGGTTGAGATCCAGTACCATTAGGTTTCTGTCCTTGGTCCTGTGACCACTAGCATCCTGTCTTTGGCTCAGTACCACTAGGTTCCTTTTTATACCACAGGGTGGCGCTATGCCAGTCCAGGGGTGCCTCAGAATACATTGATGGTGTTTTGGAATTTATCAATATCACTTCTGTTTAGCCACTTATACTTAGTGAAAACCTGAGTTGTACAATCTGCAATCTTTTTTTCAGCCTCCACCAAAAATAGCGGATCTACAAGCTCACAATGTGTTACATTGTGACATGTTGCAAGCTTGTAGATCGGCTGTTTTTGGTGAATGTCACGCCCATAATAGGGATGCTGGTGTTTTAAAGGATAACTTTGTTTTTTTACAACAAGGGTTCATATTTTAGATTGTAATTAGAGAAAAGAAAAAGTGAGTGCTAAAATATTTTCATTTGCTTCACTCTAATGTTTTATAGCGTTTACCGTGCTAAAATGTGGGGCATGCGTACGCATGGGGCATGCGTACAAGTGGCTAAATATGTCTTTTTAGACACAATAAGCCAGCAGTTTCTTTATCGCTATATACAGTAACACTTCTCGCCCCCATAAGTCACATCCAACCATGAAAGGTTGCGTTGTATCTTGGGAATGGGCTATTTCTGTGTAAAATGACATATTTAGCCACTTGTACGCATGCCCCCACCCACTGAAATAATAATCTCTAAAACAATAGAAAGAAGTAAATGAAATAATTTTAACACTCATCTTTTATATTCTTTAATTACAATCTAAAATATGAACCCTTGTTGTAAAAAACTAAAGTTGTCCTTTAAGTGGTTAAACACCAAGTATAAAAGTTATTTTCAATCCGTCTATGAAGGAAACAGATATTATCTCATAGTTGTCCTATAGTGTCATACTAGGCCCTTTTTTCATCCATACCTAATCCCCTATTTTTTTTTTTTTTTTTTTTTTTACTATTTTTAAAAAGTTATTTACAGGGATGACCTGAGCCCAAAATAAATAAACAATAATAAATACAAATTGGGAACCACAGCTCTAGGTAACTGTCAGAGGCTCCACTACAAGTCTGTTTGTTCTTCAGTGGTGTAAAGTAACTAAGTAGATGTACTTAAGTACAGTAAAGTTTTGAGCTATTTGTACTTGCATCCAAAATACTCGCATCCAAATATTGTACTTTTAAGGTCTTTGCACACTGCTGCGTTTTTCGGGCAGAATATCGGAGTGAAAAAAAAAATCAACCTCACGTTATGTCAATCACGTTTGCACACTGCCGCCCGTTTCGTATTTATTTTCGGGCCAGGGTTGATTTTTCCCGATTTTCTCAGCTGTTGCACTGAGTCCCTTGCTCTCTCTCTCTTTCCTCTCTCTCTCCCTGGCCTACGGCTTTCGGATTTCCAAAACGCAACGAAAACACGCAGTGCAGTGTGCAACCACCTTTACTCCACTACAATTTGAAAAATGTAGTTACTAGTTACTTTGCAGATAGAACTGATTATATTATAAAACATACATTAATGCACTTTAGCCTTATTAAATACCTAGAAAATTTACAAGCTGGTGCGATGCGTTGTGAGCTTGTAGATCTGCTATTTTCAAACATGTTGTACTTTTACTTTTGCTACTTTAATATATTTTGATGCCAATACTTTCATACTTTTACACATTTTGAATTCCGGACAATTACTTGTAACAGAGTAGGTCTATATTGCAGTATTGATACTTTTACCTTGGTAAAGAATGTGAATACTTTTTCAGCCACTGCAGTGTTGTTTTTGACAGCAAACTTTGATTTAGTTTTAGTCATAGTCTTTTGAATAAAATGTCTTTTAGTTTTAGTCATACTTTTGTCACCTGAAAAGTTTTAGTTGTAGTCTAATTTTAGTCGACAAAATATCATGAGATTTTAGTTGACTAAATCTACAGTTGATTTAGTCAACTGAAATGTATTTTGGCAGGCCTTGAAGGCCTGCTTTTGAATGACTGATTTTACACTTGGTTGTGTGCTGAAAATAGTAGATCTGCTATTTTCAGCGTGCAACAACTGCGAGCAACCAAACATAAAATGACTGTCTTCTCCACTAGTCCCTGCCTAATTGTCAATATATTTAGTCTTAGTTTTAGTCATCACAGCTCAGTTTTTATTTAGTTTTTGTCAGTGAAAAAAAAGCAGTCAACACAAACTTTTCATCATAGTTTTAGTCGACAAAATCAACACGGGTTCAGTGACACAATTTAGGGAATCCTCCCTTTTCCCAACCTACTCAAAGTGGGGATGACAAAAGAGTGTCCATTCTGGAAAGGTATGAAACACGACACAAAACAAGCCAATAAAGTGAACAGAGCGGGTAATTTCCTCCTCTCTCTCTCTCTCTCTCTCTCTCTCTCTCTCTCTCTCTCTCTCTCTCTCTCTCTCGAGTGGTAAATCACAATGTTTGTCGCACAGGAGGGTTTATGTTGTCTTGCACAATCCGCAGCACTTCAAAGCCCCGGGGGGAGGTTAGGGTGTTGTCCCTCTTGTTCAATGACTCACTGTCAACCTCAAAGGGGTGGGGGGGGGGGGGGGGGGGGGGGGGGGGTCTGTGACTTCCGTCCCTGGCATTTTGTTGGTCTAAAACAGGGGTTTCCAAACTTTTTTGTCTCAGGGCACCCCATACATATTTTTTTTAAAATCCGAGGCACCCCTACATTATAATTTTCACTCCCGGCACCTTATGTTTATGGCATATTGTCGTTGTCGGGTGGAAACCTTGTATGTCCGAAACCGTTTTGTATTTATCATCTATAAAATGTACTAAACTAGTGAAAACAGCAGATCTACACACACAGTGCTTGTAGATCGTCTGTTTTCACTAGTTTTTGCGACAGTCTTGTCTGATGAAGCAGGGCTTTGCTTTACAGAAAGACGTACACATTTGAAATTTGGAGATACGAGGTTTCTGCCCGACAGTGACGATATTTTAGTGATTATGTTGCGAGGAAAACGTTTGAGATAATAGCCATTTTGGTTAGAAATGACTGAAAATAACGTTGTACTTCAAGTTTAAAATGATACTAAATATTTTTTCAAGTGTCCAAAATTCCAAATTATTATCAAATTATCTAGACTGCCGTCACGGCACCCCAGGGTGCCCCGTCACCCACTTTGAAAACCCCTGGTCTAAAAAACCAAACCCGGCAGAAGCTGGTCAAGGCGTTATAGTCTTCAGAGCAGCTCTTCACGAGCTGTAATTTACAGTAATTACATGCGTTGGCGAGCTCACACGGAGAAAAAAAAAAATGCAGGCTCTAAACTTTGAGGAAATCATGGAGGAATGGAACGGTACTTGATTCCATCGTTCTGAAGTCCCAAGCATGCTAAAGGTGTTTCAAAAAGATATAAATATCTGTCAAAGGTTGAAATACTTATTGATCAGAGATGGTGACGTCAAAGTTCTGCATCAATCTATCTGTTTCAAGTTTAGAACAAGCCGCGGTCCCCCATCTGTAAATACTTTGTGCCCGGGACCTCCCATACAAGATTTGTGTTGCTAAAATATTTTGCAATTATTCTAACATTTTCTATAATAATAATAAAAGAAATAGCTGATCTACAAGGTCACTATGCGCCGCGCCACGATGCTTTGGGAGCTTTTAGATTAGCAATTTTCAAATAGCTGATGTATACAGGGTTAAAGTTGTTAAAGTGATTTTGATGCTGTTTAAACTACAACATCAAATAACAGTTCAACACTGTTATTTTCCCAGTAGTTTTCTTAATGTTCTCGGGAAACATTCAGTGAAAATAGTGCATCTACAAACTCACAATGTGTCTTGTTTTAATGTGTTGTGAAGCTTGTTGATCGGACATTTCCAGCGAAGAGATTTCATGTAAAGCACTTGATCCTTATGTTTTGAGTAGTTTAGAGAATTGGCTGTATGAACTGACTCAGTGAACTGAATGTATAAGCTGATGTAGGGCTGCAACAATCCATTATGTTCTTTATTAATTTAGTGCCCATGAAATTAACGGATTATAAAGTCCACGATGCCACCTTCAGGCTGGCATCACCGCCGTTATCTTATTTTGAAGGCCAGAAGTCCACAGCGCAATCACTTCCGGTCTGACGTCATCGGGTCGTGCGCCGGAACCGATCCGTGTCCACGTGGAGTTGTGTAATGGCCGACCGGGAGCTTTTATAACTGTGTAACATAAGCGAGCATCTGCCTCCATCCTAGCTTCTAAAGTGTAGTTTTGAGATAATGGACATTAAAGATGAGATCCCCCGTCCACCTCAATGTTATGGATGGGACTATTTTGTGCTCGTGGAGCCGTGATGATGCGAAATCAGCGACGGATTTCGTCTCCGGACCTCCTGCCATTCTTCTCGGTAATGTACTCGCCGTTACAGTAATATATTACTTTTCCCGAGATATCTCGTGAATGGCACTACAGATACTCGAGTACATTTCACGAGATATCTCGGGAATGGCACTAGATGAGTTAAGCTATCGATAACATTTTCGATTAACCCATTTAGGCCTAGAATTATTGAATGCTTTAACCAGTGAAAAATAGCAGATATACAATGAGCTTGTATATCTGCTATTTTTGAAAAAGTCATAAAAATGTGTGCAAATCTTTGAATATATGTATTTTCAAAGCGAACGTTTGGAACTCAAATTTTCCTTCTGGGTGGTCCCTGGAAATAAATATTTTGAGATGGGGGTCCGTGGCCAAATACATATCATTTTGGGGGTCCTTCACATGAAAAAGCGGCGCTGTGAGCTTGTATATCTGCTATTTTTCAATAGTTAAAGCATAAAATGATGATACACAATAATGTGTACCCATTCTAAATGGGTTTTAATCGAATAAGCGAGAAGCAATTTCAATATCAACAAATCAATGGCGAAACATTTGAATTGTCATTGAGCGGTGCGAACCGCTCCTACGTTTAACTCTGTGTGTGTCAGCCAAAAGAATGTATGAGCACGGATGTAAATAGGAGATCTATTGTGAGCTTGTAGATCTGCTGTTCTTGCCATTTAAAAAAAAACATATATTGTATTCAAATCTTTTCTAGTTGATTACATTGACTAGTTCAGGGGTCTTCAACAGGGGGTCCGGGACCCCTAGGGGGTCCTCAGAGGTACTACAGGGGGTTCTCCTTTTTTATATTAACCACTTGAACCCTAGCGTCAATATTCAGAGAACTTTAGCCGAAAATAGCCGATCTACAAGCTCACAACTGCGAGGCGTTGTGAGCTTATACCCTATTTTCGGCAAAAAGCTTTGGTGTAGAGGGGGGAAAAGTGTAGACTAAGTGCAGAGTGAAAGGTTACACATTATTGTGTATCATTATTTTATGCTTTAACTATTGAAAAATAGCAGATCTACAAGCTCGCAGCGCGGCACCGAGTGCCGCGCTGCGAGCTTGTAGATCTGCTATTTTTGAAAAATTGTGAAAATTTGAATTTTGACCCGAAAGTGTCTTTTGAATCCTTCTAAGTTTTTTTGAAAAACCTATGTTTCTATGTAGCAATCTGGCTATATAGCCATCGTCAAAGAAAAGGTCCTTTTCACTTAACTGGAGCTCAGTTAGTCTGTTCTTGAGAGACTACTATGTCAGTGGTTCTCAAACGTTTTCATCTGATATTTATTTGGCCACGGACTCCCATCTCAAAATATCTAGTTCCAGGGACCACCCACAGAAGCAAAATTTGAGTTACAAACGTTCGCTTTAAAAATACATAATATTCAAAGATTTGCACACATTTTCACAACTTTTTCAAAAATAGCAGATCTACAAGCTCGCAGCGCGGCACTCGGTGCCGCGCTGTGAGCTTGTAGATCTGCTGTTTTTCAATAGTTAAAGCATTCAATAATTCTAGGCCTAAATGGGTTTTAATCTATTCAGCGGAAGCTGTCAATGGAACCGGGAACCTTCTGATTCAGAAACAGCCACTCTCTACCTCTTGAGCCACTGCCAACTCTGTTCCATTTACTGATGTCTGGCTGTACGAGATGGATTGCTGCATGTTGGCAGATGACGTATCGGAGGCTTTTATTGTAAAACCTGCACTTCAAACTAAATTGCCCATAAAGAACATAACGCCAGTTCAGAATTTAATTCAACCACTTGATCCTGAAATAAGTTTAAAAGACCCCAAATTAAGCTCGAGAAGGGTAAAGAAAGTCTCTGCAGTTTAAGGGGAGTGATTTTAACCCTTCAATTTAAAATCCTTAAAGCTATACTGTGTAAGATGCTCAACTAGTGGTCAGTAGCCCTATAGCAAACCGCGGTCGCGTTCGCGTCTTTCGCCCGTTTTTCGTACCTTCACACCCCCGCGTCTGCCTCCCCAACGCCGAGAGCTATCTTTAGAGGGGTCCCTGGTTCCTGTGCGTTCAGGCATTCCGGAGAAACGGACTACTTCACCCTGCCTGGTAGGCGAGATTACCTTTTGAGTAAAGAGACACACGGGCGACTACAAATATGGCGACCCCACTTCAAGATGCGCTGTGATTGGCCGGTAGTGTACCATGTGTGCATGATCGGCGATGTGATTGGGCAACGTATACACAACGTATACAGATGATGCAGATTACGTCATTTTGGCGCGAAATCCGGTCCACGGCCAGGATCATAGAAAACATATAAAGAGAAGGCTTCAGAAGCTGAAAATAACGGAGTGGGTGTTCTAAAACTTTAGCGATTTAACAGTTAGGACAATTTTAAGATTTGTTTTATAAAAAAAGTTACATGGTACAACTTTAAATGAAGCTTTTAATATGTGAGTTCTGTGTGTCCAGTGGCTCCAAAAATCGGGGGGGAAAAAAGAGCGTAGCTACTGCATCCTCTACGGCTGGTGAAGATAGAGTCGTTGGAAGGTGCTTTTTCGTCCAAAAGGGGGGAAACACATCTTTAATCAGATGAAAACGATTCCAAGGCAATCTTCAGAAGCTTTCAGAAGCTTTCATAAAACAGGCATGTTTTGGCTTTAAATAAGTGGCCTTCTTCAGGGCAAACGACTTTCGTCTTTGTTTGCCCGGAAGGCCACTTACGGCAAGAACCATGTAAGCCCTAGTGTTTCTTGTAGCTTGTTTTAACTGTTGTTTTAAGCTTTCTTACAGTGTTGATTTCGTCGACTAAAACTATGACGAAAAAAAATGTTTGTCGACTGCGTTTTTTTCACTGACGAAAACTAAATAAAAACTAAACAAATACTAAGCTGTGGTGACTAAAACTAAGACTAAATATATTGACAATTTCGTCAACAAAATAGAAACTAGACTAAAACGTTAGGGAGGGACTAGTGGAGAAGAGAGTCATTTTATGTTTGGTTGCTCTCAAGTGTTGCGTGCTGAAAATAGCCGATCTACAAGCTCACAACTGAGCTTGTAGATCTGCTATTTTCAGCGCACAACCAAGTGTAAAATCAGTCATTACGATGCCATCAAGGCCTGCCAAAATACATTTTAGTCGACTAAATCAACTGTAGATTTACTCGCCTAAAATCTTATGATATTTAGTCGACTAAAATCAGACTAAAACTAAAACTTTTCAGGTGACTAAATCATGACTAAAACTAAATGACATTTTATTCAAAAGACTACGACTAAAACCAAATAAAAATTTGCTGTCAAAAACAACACTGCTTTCTTAACCTTTCGAAGAGTGCCATGGAATCATTTTCTTTTTTTAGTAACAAATGGTTATTGTTTGCTAGGTGTGCGTGATAACCCACCGTGGACAGGAAATATATATAAGTGTGTTTTGTCTGAATAATGACCAGGACGTGACTCCTTCAGGGGCTTTCCATCCCTCTCCCTTTGAGGAGCAGAGCATCACGGCTCTTGGTCATTACGAGGCCCAGACTGGTGGCCGGTGATCATTATGAGTATACAGTAGCTTGGTCAGGCCATCTGCAGCCAAGCGTCTCGACCGCATGCAGGCAGGAGGAACCGAGCATTGTAACACTAACATTCACTGCTCCACCACACAGTGGCGTCGGTTCAGCAAACGCTAGGGTATGGCAAAGATGGGAGTCCTCATGGAAAAGAGGCAGTACATTTTGGATAACACGGTTCTATTGTGAACATAGCCGATCTACATGCTCACAACGCCTCGCGCTGCGAGCATGTAGATTGTCTATTTTCACAATGTCTGAAAAATAAATAACGACTTTTGTCAGTTTTTTACACATCAGGTTTCTACGGTTTCTTGGGCTGGATATGGCAGCCTGGAACGGTTGTTCAAGTGCAGCTAAACTTAGCATGTTAGTAAACGTGCAACAATTAACAATAATGAATTGCACCTGTGCAGCTGACCTGCGGAACCTGGGAATATACCATTTTGTCAAGCTGGAGAGAATACAAGTGTGGAGAATATAATTATAATACCTTGTTAAAGTGACCATTTTGTTAAATTTTGCATTTGTAGTTATTTTACTGTAACTTAACAACATAATAACCAGCGCAGATAGACATTCATGGATTTATATTTAAAAGTAACTTTTATTTCCCCCCCCTGGACCCAGGGTATGGCAGCTGCATACCCCCTGCCATACCCAATTGACGCCCCCTGCCACCACAATCCCCAATCTGCTGCGTTAGTCATAGACCAGTCTGGCTGTTCCAAGTCACGGCAGCACGCAAACGAAAAACCGAAGTAGAAAGTAATCAGACGTCAACTCACAGCCTGACCACTAATCACAAACTACCTACTCTTTTCCCAGAGGAGGCAGAGAGGCAAAGCTGTTGTGTGTGATGTGTTGAAATGAGGCAGTAAAAAGTTGCCCCTGGTGTTATGGTAAAGAAGGGTCACATTAGACTGAAGGCTTTACGGCTGGAGCCAGTGCTGTTTTTTTTTTTTTTATAGATGTGACAAACTTGTTTTTACTGTGGGGTTACTGTGTTTAGATCCCCCCCCCCCCCCCCCCCCCCCCCCTCTTTTCCCCCCTCTCTGGCTGCTCACTTCTTGGAAAGGGGTCAGGAGGTGTAATGCCCTCATTGAACACCAGAGGGGAGCAGTGGCCTGTTTTCACCTGCAGCTCTCAACCTCTTGTAGAACCTCAGGTAACCATGCAGCCATGGTGGGAAAAGTACTCAAATGTTTTACTTAAGTAAAAGTAGCAATATCACAATATAAAAATCAAACCTTCGTTCGAAGTGAAGCGGTGAATCTGAGTATAAAATTGTCTGGTCACATTTGGGTGCCGCAGTAGTCCTAATATATGGACATGAGGGGACACACATGGGACACACATTTACGGACAGATAAAACCTGTTCATTCTGGACTGAAATGACCATATATGGACATGAACGGGTCACCGCTTCAAAAATACTCTGTTAGGGTGCCCTCACACCTAAATACCTATGAGAGTGGAATCTGCATTCCGCCAATGCATTTCAATGAGAAGGGAGCGTTTTTTGCAGAAATCCTCTGCTGGCATGAAACCGCTTCACTCTCATTGAAATGCATTGGCGGAACGCGGATTCCACTCTCATAGGTACTTTGGTGTGAGGGCACCCTTTCAAGTAAAAGGTCTGTGTTTAAAATGTCACTTGAGTAAAATTACAAAAGTATTGGCATCAACATATACTTAAAGTACAAGTACTAACATGTTTGAAAATAAAGACCTACAAGCTTACAACGTGTCGCAAATGTGACGCGTTGTGAGCTTGTAGATGTATAAAATATAGGGCTGAAGCGATTAATGTATGTTTTATAATTTAAATATGTATATGCAAAGTATCTAGTAACTAAAGTTCTCAACTAAGTAGTGAAGTAAAAGTACAAATATTTGGATGCGAGATGTAGTGGAGTAGTAAAAGTACAGTATTTTCTGGACTATAAGGCGCACCTGACTATAAGGCGCACTGTCAATGAATGGTCTATTTTCAAACTGTTTTCATATATAAGGCGCACCTGACTATAAGGCGCACATAATAGACGCTACCGTTGCGTTATGCATCAAACAGATGGAGCTGTGCTAAAGGGAATGTCAATGTCAATGAATGATCCATATATAAGGCGCACTGGACTATAAGGCGCACTGTAGTTTTTTGAGAAAATTAAAGGCTTTTAAGTGCGCCTTATAGTCCGGAAAATACGGTATTGGAAATTGGAAATACTCAAGTAAAGTACAAATACCTCAAAATTGTACTCAAGTACATTACTTAAGTAAATGTACTCAGTTACTTTACACCGTACTGGTAACCAGTGTTAAGCCCTTTGCACACAGGCGCGTTTAACCGCACGGATAAAACGGACAATTTAATTTTTTTAAAAGAAAACAATTATTCTCTATGACCTCATGCACACCGGATCCGAATTAGCCGTGCAACGAGTGGCTGCGGCCGTGCGTTTTTTTCTTGATCGAACCCAGTTCGATTCGTGCGTCTTGTCGCATGCGGTGAAAAACTCATCACTCCTTTTATGAATCCTTTTGGGATCCGCAGTGCCGATTCCGCACAACCTTGCACACCAAATCCAATGCGTTTTACTCACACAGCAAACGGAAGAAACACAACTGTCCTGTGTGCAAAGGGCTTTACTTTGATAGCCTGCTGAACTTGTTCATAAGGTCATAGAGGAAAAACATCATTGTTTTATTGATAATGAAAATGGCCATATACGTTGATAACTTTGTTGTGTATATTGACATGCAAAGGGGTTGACTGTGTGAATTTGTGCACCCTTGGAAATGTTGGATGACTCCAAGAGGTTGCTCCTTTATACTCGACCATGATACCATATCGATGTGAATTTAGCCTTCTTCGAGGCTGGAAACCCACCGGTCCCAGCTCTCCCAGAGTCAGAACACAGGGGTGTCAATTGGGTATGGCAGGGGTATGCAGCTGCTATACCCTGGGTCCAGGGGGGAAAATAAAAGTTACTTTTAAATATAAATCCATGAAAGTCTCCTTGTCTATCTGTGCTGGTTATTATGTTGTTAAATTACAGTAAAATAACTGCAAATACAAAATTTAACAAAATGGTCACTTTAACAAGGTATTATAATTATATTCTCCACACTTTTATTCTTGACAAGATGGTATATTCCCAGGTTCCGTAGGTCAGCTGCACAGGTGCAATGCATTATTGTTAGTTGTGGCACGTTTACTAACATGCCAAGTTTAGCTGCACTTGAACAACTGTTCCAGGCTGCCATATCCAGCCCAAGAAACCATCGAAAAAGGGGGACAAAATAGAATGTACTTCTTAAAATAAATGTATCATACCTGTTGCTAAGGTATGGCAACATGACTGGTGTGGCAAGACACCAGTCATGTTGCCATACCTTAGTTTTTTCTGAACTGACGCCACTGTCAGAACAACCTTGGTTTTGGAGGTTTCCGAGTTGACACAAAGAAAAATTATCAATTGGCCACTGACCCTAAACACCTAGGAAAAACATTTCAGCTGGACAAATTACACGCTGCCACCCGCCCCTCCTTCCAGCTCAATGGTGACAGGTGACAGGTGTGTGTGAGTTACAACTACACGCTTATCTGCTGCATGCATTCGTATGCTGTATGCACAGTTGCAAATGTACACATGCATGCACGGCGTTGCACGCACACACACACCCACACACACACACACACACACACACACACACACACACAGTCGACTCAGTCGACTTCATTACACAAGTCGACTCCCACCAGAGAAAGTCGAAGTAAAAAAAAAAAAAAAAAAATCTATTGTAAAAATAGCAGATCTACATGCTCACAACGCCTCGCGTTGCAAGGCGTTGTGAGCATGTAGATGGGCTATTTTCACAATTTCTGCCTCTATATATTTGACAATTTGGCCAATGTTTAATTTGTCATTTTAGAGGTATTAAAAAGTCCTGAAATTGGCACTTTAGAATACCTTCTATACAGTATACTTACACTGTATGTTGGTGTGGAACTTTCGCCCAGGGTTGAGATAATGCATGGGGAGTTGCTACCATCTAGCGTCTAAAAGAAGTTGTGCATACACGTTCTACAGGGGCTTATGCGCATGCGTCAATACTTTATGTAAGTTAGTGTGAAGAAAGGTTTGGAGGACGGTGGATGGGAGATGGTATGTAGAGAAACAATTTGCAAATATAATGTGTAATATAATGTTACTCCAGTGTTCCCACTACAAGTTTCACTGTCAGTAGATTCCATGCTCTTAATCGGTTGCTAAGTGTGTTTATTTTTCTATTTTCTTACAGTAAAATTACCTGACAACTGACCTACAGTCAACATGAACAAAGAATAGCATTCATGCTACTTATGCGCAGATTGGCGATTTATTTTACTTCTTTCTTACTCCAGTTTAATTCAGGGTTTATTCGTGTGTGTGTTTTGTGTGTGAATGCGTGCGTGCAAGGCATAAAGGCTTAAGACACGTCATTTTGTTTGTGAATCATTTATTGTAGGACATAACTGTCGAGTGGTTTCATGCCTAAACCACTGACCACCAAGCCTCCCTTACGGAGGGATACTCACACTCCCAAGATAGGAAGAAATAGCCCTATTTCGGTAAAATTCCGTACAGTAATTTTACATGACCTGGCATAACCAGCGGTTATGTGAGTCTTGTGTCCCGTGGGGAGTGAGACACAAAGACGTGCGGTGAAACAGGCCAGTCTGCGCGGCGATAGCTATATGCTAGCCTCGCCTTTTGTTAGGGGAAGGGTGTTTTATAACCACGACGGGTCGGACGGGAGCTGGTGCCAACCTCGCCGTGTGGGGGTGGACCGGGCGGACGATCGGTGGAAAAGAAGCCTGCTCAGCAATAACGGCGAGATACGTCTACTCAGCGCAAGAGTGGAGATAACCACGGGGACACCCAAGAGGAGGGACCTCGTGAACGGCGCTGGACGCCATTAGAAATAACCACGAGGACGCCCGTGAGGAGCTCGTGGACGTCATTATCCACGTGTAGTGGCAGCTGAAATGCTGATAAAACCCACCGACTGAGTCTGTCTTGCCTAAAATGATGCTGAAAGTGTGGGAAAGTGCAACTGTGCATGACAAACTGGGATGCTTTTGACGGTACTTATGTGGGCAATGCTAAAGTTGCTACATGCTATGCTCACTTGCTAAAGCTAAGACTTGTTGTGCTAACGCAAGCAGAAGACGTCATTGTGCTAAAGTTGCTATGCTCACTTGCTAAAGGCTAAAACTTGTGCTAATGGGCGGGACCTAAGTGACGTCATCGCGGCCATTTCGAGACCAGGAGGAAGGCGTGGTGAGCTGAAGAGTGACGTCGTCGTCGCCATTTTGTTTGTGGTAAAGGCTCAAGTGGAAACCCTATAATTGTTCATACTATTTGTGGTAAAGACTTCAACCATAAAGTGGAGAGAAGCCCTACGGTTGTAAATGTAGCAAAGACTTCAATCATAAAGTGGAGAGAAAGGTCCACGGTTGTACATTGTAGCAAAGACTTCAATCATAAAGTGGAGAGAGCCCTACGGTTGTAAATGTAGCAAAGACTTCAATCATAAAGTGGAGAGAAAGCTCCACGGTTGTACATTGTAGCAAAGGCTTCAATCACAAAGTGGAGTAATCAAGTTTGGTGCGCATTGACTTTTATTAACTTTTGAACTACTCTTGCCTAGACTTAAGGAACAAAGTGACACTATGGCAACTACAGATGACTTAAGGTTGAAGCGCACTAACATTCAGAGGGAATTCACCAAGTGTGCAAGCAGGATTCTGAGAGGGTTTGATGCGCTCAGTGTGGACGCGCTAGCAGATGAACAAACAAAGCTTACATCATATCATGAGGCATTATGGAGTGTCACTGAGGATTATCTGGCCGTCTTGGAAGACATCCCTGATAAAGACAAGAACACTGACCATGGTGCAGAGGTGGATCGTGTAAATGTGGCAGCGGCAGGCAGCAAGACGAAGTATGATGAGGTAATGCAGAAGCTCAAAGACACATTGTGGACTGGTACAGTATTGGCCAGATACACTAAGGTGAAACTCAGATTAGATGCTGAGGTTGGGGACGCTCAGAGCCTTGAGCAAGCGGATGTTACCCAGACACAGTACGATACAGTGCGGGATAATGTGAATGCCAGTATTGCTGAACTCGGGGGGATGGTAGACAGGTGGGCCAATTATGTCCCTAAAGAGAATGGTGCTGAGATGCAGGAGACCCTTGAAGACGTTGACCGTGCAGCGAAAAAGGTTTTGCGGACATTGAAGGGCCAAGTTCACGAAAGAGGACTCATGAGGGGAACGCCCTTGGCTGGGCGCCATAGACACCTTGGTCCACCTGCACCCGCGTTCAACCTCGCTCCGTTGCTCACTGCACCGGTCAACATCAGCGTTCCAGCTCCAGGAGGAGGCAGTGTGGCGGCTCCATCAGGCAACGGGGGTTCACCGGGCAGCGCGCAGGGACAGGCGCAGCCCCAGCAGGGTGATGGTGGGGCTGCACAACAGGCCGCTGCTGCGGTAGCCACTGCAATGCCTAGGTTCGCCATAGCACCGATGGCTCTTCCCAAGTTCAGCGGCGACAGAAGGAGCTATTTCCGTTGGAGAGAGGAATGGCTCAGGCTTCAACAAATGGCTGACCCAACAGGGTCCCCAGATCTGCTGCTGTTTTACCTGCGGGGCAGTTTAACTGCCGCGGTGACCAACGAGCTCAGGCTGGATTATTGTTACACCGCGCAGGATGTTTTCCGCATGTTAGACGACCGATATGGGGATGTGTCGCGTATCGCAGAAGACATTGTCATGGAGTTGCAAGAGCTACCAGCAGCCCGCGCAAATCAACCAAGGGAAATGTTACACATGATTCAAGAAGTAGAGCGAGCTGTACTGGACTTAACTGCTTTGAGGTGCGCGGGCGCTATTAACAATCCTTTGGTGGTTCGTACACTTGAAAGAAAGTTACCACACTACCTGCTGGACCGGTGGCTTGTTTATAGTTGTGACCCGGGGAATGGAGTCACAGCATTGACCCAGTTTGACCTGTTTTTAAGGTTCCTGACCAGCCAGAAAACCATCCTGGAGCGGCATGAACAATTAGAGGCCAAGCGTCCACCTCCTCCCAGCAGGTCGACTGGAGACAAACTACAGGAACGGCGCGCATACACCAGAGCCTCGGTGAGCGGGGAGGAGAGCAGGGCCTCGAGCGGGGAGGAGGAGAGCTACTCATCGCAAGGTTCCTGTGTGGTCTGCGGGGATGGAGGGCACCCTGGGCTACTATATCGGTGCAAATCTTTCCGTAAGGCCAGCGCAGCTGAAAAATGGGAGCATGCCAAAAAGACAAGGGCGTGTTTCAGGTGCCTGGACCCTATGCATAACGGAGTCTGCAAAAGGGATTTTCTATGCAGCAAGGAGGAATGCAAAAGAGGTGAGGCACCATCCGATCACCACTACATGCTCTGCCTCAACCAATCGCCGCCGCCAGATAACGCTATTCCCAGGAGCAGCGTGATGGGGGGAGTTACCGGGGGGCCTACAGAGCAACAGGAGGCTGCCTTGGCTACTGCGAAGCTGTCACAGGGGCAGTTAAGCATCATACGTAAAGCCTTTACAAACAAGACAACAACAACTGTGTGCATGGACGGGGAGAAGTCGAGCGACAGCCCAGTCCTCTTCATGCTACTCAATGTAGCAACAAAGCGAGGGGACAGGGTAGGGGCGTTAATCGATTTCGCATCTGATACCAACTATGTCACCCACCAGGCAGCTGAGAGATTGGGTCTTGATGGAGTGCCCGTCACACTGATGGTGCATGGGGTGGGTAGGATGGCGACTAAGATTGAAACAAAAAAGTACTCTTTGGGCCTGAAGGTGGGGACAGAGAGAGGAACGTGGAGCAACTATGACATGGTTTGTTATGGTCTGGACGAGATTGCCAGGGTAGGCTTCACTGTGGACTCAGGGCGTCTAGAGTCATTCTTTCCGGGTGATGTCAAGCCAGGCGACCTGCAGCGTCCTGACAAGGTGGAAATTCTGATCTGTGCAAGGGAGGGTCGTCTCGCTCCTCGGCAGATAAGGAGGCACGGTGATTTGGTTTTGTGGGGCGGGCCCCTCGGCAAAACTGTTAGCGGAGTACATCCTGAACTGTCTGAGGAGGTCGAGCGATCAACCATAACCCAAACCCTTTGCTCCTGGGCCGTGAGTGTAAAGGCTGTGCTGGAGGACAAACTTCAGGAATCCTGGTGCTTCGAGGGGAGGATTCGGAAGCTAGAGGAAGCCAACGAGAAGCTTGCCTTACAGCTGGAGCATGAAAAGGGTAAACTGGCTGGGTTGGGGCAATCCCACGATAAATTGCGCGAGCACACAAATATTCTGGAGGCAGCCGAAGCTAAGCGAGAAGCAGATCTTGTCCAGCTCAACTTGCAGATTCAGGCTGTGCTGAAACGCAAAGAGGAAGAGGCTAACCAGATGGAACAGGTGGTTCAGTCTCTGAAGCTTGCCCTGGTGAAGGAAAAAGCCAAGGTGAGTGACTTGGAATTAAAGGTGGAACAGAAGGCCCTGAGAGAGGCCGAGCAGTCCCATGGCAGACAGTGCCATGTTGGTCCTGGAGGTGGCAGCATGGGTTCAGGTATCCAGGGAGAAGTAGGGCATGTCTCCGACCTCCTGGATCCGGAGGAGCTGGCTGAGGAAGACTTCTATGACTGCCAGGAGACACTGGAGTTCTCGGACATGCCGAGATGGACACAGGGAGGAAAGGAGAACAGGGATGACGATGATGACAGAAGAAAAAGGGATGCAGAAAAGAAAGGAGAAACCCATCAGGCAGCAGAACTCCCTGGCGGCAAGCAAGGAGCGCTGACATCCGATGACACAGGAGAGGAGAGCCCGGGGCCTGGAACAGTGGGAGGAGAACATACTACAGTCACAACCATTCCGGCAACTGGAAGATCTTGTTTGAGGCCCTGGGTGTGGTCTGGCCACAGTGGGAGGGGCCAAAGTGGGAGGGGAGAAGAAGGACGAGGTGATGTGGAAATCGATCATCCTTCATCGCGACATTCGGAGGCTGGTGGTCCTCATTTCGGTGGAAGATCAACCTTAGGTTGATAAGTCCTCATGAAGGGTGCCCAGAAAAAAAAAGACTTTTGTGTGCTTTGACTTTGTAGTTAATGGGTATCCCTGAGGGCGCTGAGTGGTTAGAGGGCAAATCCAACACTCAGTTAGGAGTTAGGCGGTGGTGCCGACCTCCTTAAGTAGGGTTAAGGTTACTTCATTTCAGCTATAATTAACCACCTTAATCTTTTGTGTGCAAAACATTTCACAAGTGCCTGCGTGGACAAATTTGTTCGTATTTTTCTGTATATTTTCGTAGTTAGGACTTATTGAAGTTACAGCTAACTAGTTACTTTTGTTACTTTCTCATATTCTCATATTATTCATATTTGCTACAGTATGTGTGGCCTGTTTGTTTACTACACAGCCCAAGTGGGAGGTGTGGAACTTTCGCCCAGGGTTGAGATAATGCATGGGGAGTTGCTACCATCTAGCGTCTAAAAGAAGTTGTGCATACACGTTCTACAGGGGCTTATGCGCATGCGTCAATACTTTATGTAAGTTAGTGTGAAGAAAGGTTTGGAGGACGGTGGATGGGAGATGGTATGTAGAGAAACAATTTGCAAATATAATGTGTAATATAATGTTACTCCAGTGTTCCCACTACAAGTTTCACTGTCAGTAGATTCCATGCTCTTAATCGGTTGCTAAGTGTGTTTATTTTTCTATTTTCTTACAGTAAAATTACCTGACAACTGACCTACAGTCAACATGAACAAAGAATAGCATTCATGCTACTTATGCGCAGATTGGCGATTTATTTTACTTCTTTCTTACTCCAGTTTAATTCAGGGTTTATTCGTGTGTGTGTTTTGTGTGTGAATGCGTGCGTGCAAGGCATAAAGGCTTAAGACACGTCATTTTGTTTGTGAATCATTTATTGTAGGACATAACCGTCGAGTGGTTTCATGCCTAAACCACTGACCACCAAGCCTCCCTTACGGAGGGATACTCACACTCCCAAGATAGGAAGAAATAGCCCTATTTCGGTAAAATTCCGTACAGTTGGTTTGTTTACAGTTGAGTGAGAAATCAATGTTGCACATTAAGTTAATCATCTGGGGACCCCCCCAAACAATGTTGCACATTAAGTTAATCATCTGGGGACCCCCCAAAATAATTGGGGGAGCGTGTGTGATGTGATGACGTCATCAAACGATAAAGTCGACTTCAACGCAAAAATCACAAGTCGTTATGCCCTAACACACACACATGCATGCGCCCACGCGCACAGCCTCATGTGAATTGACGCGCACACAGTTTGCAGTCTCTTTGCGGCACTGTCTTATCTTTCTGTCACACACACATGCATGCACATACAGACACACAACCATCACAGACTCTGCTCAAAGTTGCGGCAGTGTTTAACTTTAACCATGTGTTAGTATTGTGCATTGATGTATTCACTCATCTTAGCAATATGACATATTTTATATATTGTCTCATAGTTGCAACCATTGCAAGTTACTATCAGGGCTCCCACGGTCATGAAATTCCTGGAAATATTTTGAAATTAGACAAATATTTTTCCAGTACTGGAAAAGTTTTGAAATTGAAGGGTCCTGGAAGGTCCTGGAAAAAAATAATACCTCTGAAATGACAAATTAAACATTGGCCAAATTGTCAAATATTAGAGGGAGAAAGTGTGAAAATAGCCGATCTACATGCTCACAAGGCCTCACAACGCGAGGCGTTGTGAGCATGTAGATCTGCTATTTTCACAATAAAACCGTGTTATACAAAATTCCTCAACTCTTAGTGCTCGTCAGGGTGCCGGGGTTCCCAGTTCAAATATGATTATTTTTCGGGGGTCACGGCCTGAAAAGGTTGAGAACCACTGGCATACACTACCTGTCTTTGGGCTTTGCGCATAGGACTCGTTATTGAGCTGAATTATTGTTATATAGTCTTGGAAATTGGGTTAGATATTCTGGAAAAGTCTTGGAAAAGTTTTGGAAATGAATTGGTAAAAATGTGTGGGAACCCTGTACTATGAAAACCTCCACCGGCTATCTGTCAGTCCGTCAGTCAGTCCCTCTGTCCGTCACGTCACGTCACACTTTTGGCCCTATACTTTTATCTCCGGCACCGTTGCCCCTATCCATGCCACGCTTATCTCCCGATTAGGGAGTCTTACTGGTTTATTATGTTGTCTCTTATGGTTTTGGCTTATTTAACAGTAATATGCAGTTTGTATTATTAATTCACTGACCTTTAAAGTGGTTACAAGTTAAAGTAGCATATCGTCGTCGTCGCTCGTCGGGTGGAAACCTCGTATCTCCAAGTTTCAAATTTGTATGTTCTTTCGCAAAGTTAAGCCCTGCTTCATCATACAAGGCCGTTGCACAAAAGTAGTGAAAACAGCAGATCTACAAGCACACAACGCCTCGCGGTGCGAGGCGTTGTGTGCTTGTAGATCGGCTGTTTTCACTAGTTTAACTCGTCTTTAAAACGATAAATGCAAAACAAACGGTCTTGGACATACAAGGTTTCCACCCGACAACGACGATATTCTTACTGCAAATTCTATATGCCCCCCCTCCCCCCACATGCAAATACAGCTGCTAAGTGTATTTGCTGGTAGAGTTCCGTTGTACTATCGTATTTTTCTTGTTCTTTTGTCTCTTTGAAACCCAGTATTATATCTTTTTGTATTTTCTTCTGCTTAGCAAACACCAACTCTTTTATCCGTATGAGTGCGTAACAAATAAAACCGTCCGACTTGATTCTCGAGTGTAGGCTGTATACAGTAAATGAAATATGGACTCTTATGGTTTTATTTCTCCTGCTTTTATCTATTTGTGCCCTCCGCCTGTTAAGAGACAGCATCGTATGAAGGGAGTAACAGTAGCTTTTATACGGGAAGCATTCCATTGACATCGTCTTATCTCAGAGATTGTGCTGCACGTGTGTGTGTGTGTGTGTGTGTGTGTGTGTGTGTGTGTGTGTGTGTGTGTGTGTGTGTGTGTGTGTGTGTGTGTGTGTGTGTGTGTGTGTGTGTGTGTGTGTGTGTGTGTGTGTGTGTGTGTGTGTGTGTGTGTGTGTGTGTGTGTGCGCAGATATTTGCTGACAGCGCTGTGGAAAAGCATTCTGTTTGGTCTAAATTGCAGCGTGCATCCTGTCGACCTCCCACCACCACCACCTCCTCCTCCTCCCACTCTGAAATCTGCTGGAAATTAGACCCTCCACTTTGTCACATTAACATCATTAACTTATCAGCTGACCTGGACCTCAAGGCTTCCTCACAAAGTTACTCTCTTTGCCACCCAGCAGAGGTCTGGAAAGTAATCAAGTATATTTGCTCAAGTACTGCTCTAACCCACATGGACCTTACCTGTTCAGGGTGGCGAAAATAACTGATCTTATTACAAGTTCGCAGCATGCCGAAAAACGCAGCGCGCCGTTTTGTGCGTTTGTATACCCATGGGAGACTCCAGTCTATGAAGTACTATGTTAGGATTGAAGTGGTTAACTACCATGTTAGATGTACTTCAAATGACTTCATTTCAATATTTAGATTTTGATACTTTATGTATTTATACTTTATACTATTATTCTACTCTTCTACATCTCGGAGGCAATTTTCAGCTTTGGCTACTAGTCACTTTGCAGATTTTTGCAGTGAAGAGATGGTGACCGATGGCATGTCACGGTCTCTCAGCTGACGCCGCCACGTGCAGCGTTGGATGCAGTCACCGGCCGCAGCGCGCACCGTACCTTTTTGTGCTGTCTCATAAATCACAAAGCCAGCCACCTATGAAGCCGTCCATTCTGCGTCTGTGCGGGGACCGGCTGCCTCCGCTGGCGCCCGCCCGCCCGCCGGCCCGCCGGCGCTCGATCCGCTCCGCTCGCTCGCTGCTGCCGCGGGAAACGTGAGACGGGAGGGAGGGCATGTGCTGGAGCTTTGCGCCCAGCTGCCGATGTGCCAGATAAGGGGGGCCGGCGACTTGCGTGCGTCATCCCTTGTCATGGTCCTTTGAATCCTATCTTGCTCCCCTTTCAAGGCGAGGGGGGCCCGAACACACACACACACACACACACACACACACACACACACACACACACACACACACACACACACACACACACTCACACACGCAGGGGGGATTGAACCCTCAGGGACGGGACAGGTCCAGATCTATGATGATACACATCACTGGCTCCTCTCTCTCTCTCTCTCTCTCTCTCTCTATCTCTCTCTCTCTCTCTCTCTCTCTCTCTTTTTATTTCTTACTGGATCTCTTTCTCTCTCCCCTCCCTCCACTTTTCTTGATCCCTTGATCACATACTTTATCACTTTATTGTGTATACTGTACACACACACACGCGCGCGCACACACGGCACCGTCTATCTACACATACTGTACTTGTATGAGTAAGAGACAAATGAACCTTGTAAGCATCTTTGAATCTTGAACCCTGTTACTCTCCATCCAGGCACGTGCACACATAGACATCAAAGGGGGCTTGAGCCCCTGCCCTTTTATCAGGCTATAAAAAAGTGCCCTCTCAAGACCATGAATGCAGTTTTTACTATGGTGAAAGAAATGCAAATGCCCCCTCTTTCCATGCCATACCTGAAGGCAGCATTCTAGAGAATTGTCCAAACTCTCCTGAACTTGAATACAGCATCTTATGTTGAAAGAATTGTCCTCTTTGTAGATTATGTTTAGCTCAGTGTGGTATCCAAGCTCACAACGTGGCTTGGAGGTCTGCTATTTTCAGTATTTTCACCAAAAGGCCCTTTTAGATAGTTCAGCCCCTGCCTCTCTAACATTCTCTACACCAGGGGTTCCCAAACGTTTTTTGCTCGGGACACCCCTATAAATATTTTTTTAATCCGAGGCACCCCTACATTGTAATTTTCACTCCCAGCACCTTATATTTATATCATATCGTCGTTGTCGGGTGGAAACCTTGTATGTCCAAAACCGTTCGTTTTGTATTTATCATCTATAAAATGTACTAAACTAGTGAAAACAGCAGATCTACAAGCACACAACGCCTCGCATCGCGAGGCGTTGTGTGCTTGTAGATCGGCTGCTTTCACTAGTTTTGTGCGACAGTCTTGTATGATGAAGCAGGGCGTTGCTTTACCAAAAGACGTACACATTTGAAACTTGGAGATACAAGGTTTCTGCCCAACAGTGACGATATTTTAGTGATTATGTTGCGAGGAAAACGTTGAGATAATAGCCATTTTGGTTAGAAGTGACTGAAAATAACTTTGTACTTCAAGTTTAAAATGATACCACATAAATTCCAAATATTATCAAATGATCTCGCGGCACCCCTGGACTGCCGTCGCGGCACCCCAGGGTGCCCCGTCACCCCAGGGTGCCCCGTCACCCCAGGGTGCCCCGTCACCCACTTTGAAAACCCCTGCTCTGCACGTCCCTGTCTCCGTTCATGACTGCAGTGTGGGACACATTGCCCAATCTGTTGTATCCAGCATACTTCCAGTTCTCATTTTCTCATCCATGTCACTCTCTCGTTCTTCTTATCGCTTTCTTCCTCGTGGTTTCAGTCTTTGGATGCTCATCCACAAGTGTCTAATCTCTCATGTGACGTGTTTTATCTACGTGAAGATAAAGCTGATCTTTACTTGACCTTCCTCTCAGGTATTCCGCCCCCTCTGTCTGTGCCAGTGACTGCTTCCACACAGAACTGCGACCAGAAACACGTAATCAACATTAACAGCTTGGTGAAATCAGCGATGTTCATTTTATTTTAACCTTACATATAAAGTGAATGGCAAATCGATTGGCAAATTGAGTGGCAAAGTGTGTTTGACGTCATTTAACTTTTTTAATGCAATCAGTTAGGACTTTTCTTTTTGGATGTATGGGCTGTCATGGCCAGAACGTTATTTCTTCTTCTTTTTTTTTGCCACTCAATAGGCGTTCCCGGATAACTTTGTATAGGAAATGACTAGTTTTTGGCTTAGTTTTAGTCTTTGTAAATCTTCTCTAGGAATGCCTTGGTTTATGGGAGAGCTGAAACTAAAAGCTAGCCTTTCTCTGCTTCAACGGTGGCTGAGGTGTTGTTGCGTGCAGATCGGATTCTGGCAGCAGCAGGCCAGCAGCTACTTAAGCCAAAATGCATTTGCACACTCACTTGTAAACCTGTTAACTCATTTACTGCCCCAATCCTGAGAAAAAGCCGTTGGTCCAGGATAAAGTAGACAGCCATTTGGGTACTTGGCTCATGAATCAAGCGTGCACATCCATAAAGTACCTGAGAAAAAAAAAAAAAGTGAATTGGTTGCCGTACAGTGACAAATATACGCCTACAGACAGGGTTTTGAGGTTAGGTTTGGAATTATTTCTGTAGGTTAGGGTTAAGGTAAGGGTTGGGCATAGTTTTAGTGAAGTTAAATATTAGGGTTTAAGCGCAATAAAGGTGAAACAAAGCGGAGAGTCCCTTTCAGAATCAACCAATCAAGAAAGAAAAAGAAAAACAATACAAGCATTTACACTCAATCGGTACCTGCCTGACTGGGAAGTTCTAGACATTCACCCTAGTAACTCAGTCCCACTCCTCCCCTCCCCCCCTTGTGACGCCCCTGTTGCCCGCAATTAATTTTTACTTGCCCCGGGCAACTGGGCAACCGTTAATGTTAAGCTTTGGAACCACCTGTCATGGTCTGTGGCGCTGTGTGGCCATACTGGGTCTTGGTGTGGGCATGCTGTGCCTCTGTGGGGGTGTCGGCTTGCCATTCCAGTATTGTCTCACTCACCTGTCTCCACTCCTTCATCAGCCCCACAGTGCCATGCCCTTTCCACACCTGCAACAATCACGTACTCACTATAAGACTGGACCCCTACCACACACACATTGCCAGTACATTGTCGCATGTCACCTTGCTCTGCCATGGACTTGTTTGTTGCTACTTCGCCATCACCTTGTCCTGCCTAAAGCCTTGTTGTCCCTTGTTTGCACCTCTGAAGGTTTGTCTATGTTTGGACTTCTGATTTAGTCAACCTGCATTTTGTTATGTGAGGTTAGCTCTTGGACTTCTTGACTTGGCTTTTTGCCGTTGTTATTTTCTTGTATTTTTTGGACTTCTGGTTTTTGCCTTTGCTTTGCAGTTAAGCTTTTTGGCCTTTATGTTTTGCTTGCAACTTTTGATGCTTTATGTTTGTAAGCTTAACTTTGACTTTAATAAATGCCTAATTTGAATCTATTCTGCTTGTGGCTCTGCATTTGGGTTCAGTCTTCTGCTAATCGTGACAGAATGTACTGGCCAAAATGAACCCAGCAGAGTTAAAGCTATTCAAGGGGAAGGTAGCTGAGTTTGATCATGTTGTGGCACGCCTCATGGCCTCTCCTCCTAACCAGCATGTTAAAATCCACAAAGAGATTTCCACTCTGCAGGAGTGGTTTAAAGAGAGGCCGTGGGTCAGTCATTTTGTTCCCCACCTTGACATTGTAGTGGCAAAGCTCAGAGACTTTATGCATTCCGATTCTGTTCATGCTGCTTCCCAGCCAGCTCAGCAGTCAATTAGACTTGGAGTAATGAGCGTGCAACCCATTAGCTATGATGGTAACCAGCAGAAAACTCAAGATATGGACTTGTTTTCGTATTTTTAAAGCTGTGTTAAAAGTCCTGTATATCCTGACCAAGTTCAAGCCCAAGAAACATGTGTCTCCAGCCTGGCTGGGAGAGGTTCCCATACAGCCAACAATCGGGCCAAGATCTCCCAGGGGCTACTAGCCACTAAGTTCACTCAGCCAGTGAGCTCTCTACTTGCTAGTTTTCAGTTGATTCTAGACCAGCATGTTGGCATTGGGCCTGTCTCTCCAGAACCTGCCCCTGTTGACCCCGCGTTCCCTGAGTCGGTCTATGTTGAGACTACTTTAGCCCCAGAACCAGGGGTTGGGTCTCGCTTGACCATTTTCGAGGGGAACAGGGCGAGGGGGCTCACTCACCAGCCCTGCCTGCCATTTTCATGTAGAGACTTTGGTGTATCTGAGGACGTCTTCAAAGAAGACCCGAAGTTCCTTGAGCAACTAGCTGAATAGTGGAAGACTGATCGGGAATTTGCCCAGTACTTGGCTTTTTTCAGGTGGGAGAGTCGGGGTGCCATTTTTCCTGTTTCGCCTGCTCCCCAGCCTGTTGCTCACCAGTCTGTTCACGAGCCCGCACCCCAGTCTATCTGTCCTCAACACAACCCTGTTGACCCTGTGTTCCCTAAGCCAGTCCATGCTGAGACTACGTTAGCCCTAAAGCTTGGGGTTCGGTCTCACTTGGCCATTTTCAAGGGGAACCAGGCGAGGGGGCGTGTTCGCCATGGCTCACAACACCGTCTACGCTTGCCACTGCCCAGCTCCAGCTCGCCGCTGCCCAGCTCCAGCTTGCCACAGCCCAGCTCACCGCTGCCCAGCTCCAGCTCGCCGCTGCCCAGCTCCAGTTTGCCGCTGCCCAGCTCCAGTTTGCCGCTGCCCAGCTCCAGTTTGCCGCTGCCCAGCTCCAGCTCGCCACAGCCCAGCTCGCCGCTGCCCAGCTCCAGCTCGACACAGCCCAGCTCGCTGCTGCCCAGCTCCAGCTCGCCACAGCCCAGCTCGCCGCTGCCCAGCTCCAGCTCGCCGCTGCCCAGCTCCAGTTTGCCGCTGCCCAGCTCCAGTTTGCCGCTGCCCAGCTCCAGTTTGCCGCTGCCCAGCTCCAGTTTGCCGCTGCCCAGCTCCAGTTTGCCGCTGCCCAGCTCCAGTTTGCCGCTGCCCAGCTCCAGTTTGCCGCTGCCCAGCTCCAGCTCGCCACAGCCCAGCTCGCCGCTGCCCAGCTCCAGCTCGCCGCTGCCCAGCTCCAGCTCGCCGCTGCCCAGCTCCAGCTCGCCGCTGCCCAGCTCCAGCTCGCCGCTGCCCAGCTCCAGCTCGCCGCTGCCCAGCTCCAGCTCGCCGCTGCCCAGCTCCAGCTCGCCGCTGCCCAGCTCCAGTTTGCCGCTGCCCAGCTCCAGCTCCAGCTCGCTGCAGCCCAGCTCGCTGCTGTCCAGCTCGCCGCTACCCAGTTTCCTGGAGCCAGAGCCTGTCCAGACCAATTTCCCAGAGCCGGTCCTGCCTGGGGTCCCGTCTGCAAGGCCTTATGGGTGTCCGTCTGCACCGTCGTCTGGGGTCCCGCCTGCAGCGTCCTCGCCTCCAGAGCCTGCAGCATCCCTGGCGTCGTCTCGTCCAGAGCCTGCAGCATCCCTGGCGTCGTCTCGTCCAGAGCCTGCAGCATCCCTGGCGTTGTCTCGTCCAGAACCTGCAGCTTCCATGGCGTCGCCTCCAGAGCCGGCAGCATCCCTGGTGTCCTCCCCGGATGTCGCCAGCTCTTCAACCTCGTCTGTCTCGTCTCAGCATCCTTGCAGCCTGCCGGATGACAACTCGTCTCAGCATCCTTGCAGCCTGCCGGATGACACCTTGCCTCAGCATCCTTGCAGTCTGCCGGATGACTCCTTGCCTCAGCATCCCTGCAGTCTGCCGGATGACTCCTTGCCTCAGCATCCTTGCAGTCTGCCGGATGACTCCTTGCCTCAGCATCCTTGCAGTCTGCCGGATGAACCCTTGCCTCAGCATCCCTGCAGTCTGCCGGATGACTCCTTGCCTCAGCATCCCTGCAGTCTGCCGGATGACTCCTTGCCTCAGCATCCTTGCAGTCTGCCGGATGAACCCTTGTCCGCCACATCTCAGCATTCTGGCCGCCTGCCTGACGACGCCTCTGCGGCTGCCGCCTGGTCTCAGCGTCCCGGCCGCCCGCCTGACGACACCTCTGCGGCTGCCGCCAGGTCTCAGCGTAACGGCCGCCCGCCAGACACCACTGTGGTTGCCACGCAGCTGCCAGTTGACGCCTCATCTGCCTCGTCTCACCGTCCTGGGTGTCTGCCAGACGTCACCTCATCTTCATCTTGCTGTCCAGGCCGTCCGTCTGACGGTGCCTCTGTTACTGCCACCCCGACCCAGCATCCAGGCCGTCCGCCTGACATCTCTGGCTCGGCCCTGTTCCAGCATCCAGGCCGTCCTCCTGACATCACTGGCTCGGCCCTGTTCCAGCATCCAGGCCGTCCTCCTGACATCACTGGCTCGGCCCTGTTCCAGCATCCAGGCCATCCTCCTGACATCACTGGCTCGGCCCTGTTCCAGCATCCAGGCCGTCCTCCTGACATCACTGGCTCGGCCCTGTTCCAGCATCCAGGCCGTCCTCCTGACATCACTGGCTCGGCCCTGTTCCAGCATCCAGGCCGTCATCCTGATGACACAGCTGCTGCCTCGCCCCAGCATCCTGGCCGTCCATCCGATGCCTCTGGTCTTTCCTCATCACACCCACCAGGCCATTTGTTTGGGGTTTTTGTCTCCAGTCCCCTGCCTTGGTCTCCCCCCAGTCCAGACCCCCTCCACCCGCCCTGCTCGGTGTTCCTGTTCATCATGGTGGACGTCTGGAAGCCGTCCCTTTAGGGGGGGGTACTGTCATGGTCTGTGGCGCTGTGTGGCCATACTGGGTCTTGGTGTGGGCATGCTGTGCCTCTGTGGGGGTGTCGGCTTGCCATTCCAGTATTGTCTCACTCACCTGTCTCCACTCCTTCATCAGCCCCACAGTGCCATGCCCTTTCCACACCTGCAACAATCACATACTCACTATAAGACTGGACCCCTACCACACACACATTGCCAGTACATTGTCGCATGTCACCTTGCTCTGCCATGGACTTGTTTGTTGCTACTTCGCCATCACCTTGTCCTGCCTAAAGCCTTGTTGTCCCTTGTTTGCACCTCTGAAGGTTTGTCTATGTTTGGACTTCTGATTTAGTCAACCTGCATTTTGTTATGTGAGGTTAGCTCTTGGACTTCTTGACTTGGCTTTTTGCCGTTGTTATTTTCTTGTATTTTTTGGACTTCTGGTTTTTGCCTTTGCTTTGCAGTTAAGCTTTTTGGCCTTTATGTTTTGCTTGCAACTTTTGATGCTTTATGTTTGTAAGCTTAACTTTGACTTTAATAAATGCCTAATTTGAATCTATTCTGCTTGTGGCTCTGCATTTGGGTTCAGTCTTCTGCTAATCGTGACACCACCCCCCTCTATCTCTCTCTCTCTCTCTCTCTCTCTCTCTCTCTCTGCCCCCAATCTCTTTCTCTCCATATCTCCATCTCTCTGACTCTGTCTCTCTTCTCTCCATCTTTCTCTCTCTCTCCATCTCTCTCTCTTTCTCTCAGATCTGGGAACCGTCTCCTCTCCTCTCCTCTCTTGGGCGTCTGGGATCCATCATAAGGGTGTAGGAATGCAACAAAAGGCTCCAGGCTTGTAGTGGTGGTGTGTGTGTGTGTGTGTGTGTGTGTGTGTGTGTGTGTGTGTGTGTGTGTGTGTGTGTGTGTGTGTGTGTGTGTGTGTGTGTGTGTGTGTGTGGGGGGGGGGGGGTGTGTGTGTGTGTGTGTGTGTGTGTGGGGGGGGGGGGGGGTCATATGTGCCACCTCTGAAGGGTTTGACAGGAGGAGAAGCAAGGGCGTCGCACCAAATTCTGGGCCCTGGGTACAAGGATTCACTGTGGGCCCCCCCATGAATGTTCTTCATAGGGGGAGCTGGGAACACATTATTACGCATTATTTTGTGCTTTAATCTACTATTGAAAAATAGCAGATCTACAAGCTCACAGCGCGGCACCGAGTGTGGCGCTGCAAGTCTTTGAGTATTTCAAATCCTTCTAAGGTTTTTTGAAAAAGAAAAAAAAGAAAAAACAGTTTCTATGTCAGTGGTGCTCAAACCTTTTCATGTGAAGGACCCCCAATATTATATTTATTTGGCAACAGACCTCCATCTCAAAAAATACATGTATTCAAATATTTGCACACATTTTCACGACTTTTCAAAACTAGCTGATCTACAAGCTTGTAGATCTGCTATTTTTCTATAGCTAAAGTATACACCACTACCCCCCCCCCCCCCCCTCCCCCCTTGGGACGCCCCTGAGGAGAAAGGTCAGGGGTCGGGGAGTCCCCGTCATTTAGCTTTTGTTGTGGTCCCTGTCTGCCGCTGTGCTGATTAAATCAAGGTACTTTGATGTAGTGTTACTCACTTTGTCTTGGTGTGTGTGTGTCTGTGGGAGGGGGGGTAGATAGGTGTTTGTGTGTGTGCGCAGGGACGTGCTGGGCCCCTGATTCAGCCCGGGAAAAAGAGTTGGAGAGGCCCTCATTGCGCGCTATAGAGAGAGATAGCGCTGCTGCTACTCAAAGATTTGTGACAAAGTGAAAAGCCAGTGGGCCAATTATGAGTTATATTTCATCGTTGTCGGGTGGAAACGTTGTCCAAAACCGTTTGGTTTGTATTTATCATTTTAAAAATGATTTAAACTAGTGAAAACAGCCGATCTACAAGCACACAGTTGATAATATCGCGTATCGTCCCATCCCTACTTCCGCTTCAACCAGATACTCAACCAGATACTCACTCCTATGCAAACTTCTAATAAAGTCTTCAATCAATCATCATAAGACTCCTGGTCTCCCAGACTGTATGCCGGGAGCATTTAGCAAATCTCGGGAGTCAACAGCCTGGCCACGCGAGACTATAGGCGTGGGAGTGAGTTTGTGTGTTTGCACGTGCGTTTGTCAGTGTCATTAAGTGCGCGTAAGCGGGTCTGCGCGTGCACGTGAGTGTGCGTGACGACAGAGAGGACAACAACAGGCCAGTGACGGCGTCTTGGCCAGATCTCAGACCTGCCGTAAACACACAGAGCCCTATCAAAGAGCTCCCAGACCTCCCCCGCTCGGCCGCGGTGACCTCGCGTCTCCCGCCGCACTCGTTTGTTTCCTCCGCGTTCAGACGTGTTGTCGGTGACTAATGTTGTTTGTGTCGCCTTGTCGCGTCTGGAAGAAGGGGCGGAAAACATCTCGGGGGCTGCGTGCGATCGTAACCAGAGTACCCCCGCGAGAGCCCGGGTCACGTCCCCAAGAGGAACCAGAACACGTCCCACTGCTATAGCGTTACCCGAGTCCACATGCATCCCGTTGTCCTCTTTGTGTGCCATACCAGGTAGTTGACGGACAATAACACCGGGACAATGGACCTTTTCTAGACTCGCAGCGACTGGTCCTGAAAAGGAGCAGACAACATTGTCTCCTTCAGGGACGTGCTGGGCCCCTGATTCAGCCCGGGAAAAATAGTTGGAGAGGCCCTCACTGCGCGCTATGGAGAGAGATCTCTCTCTATAGCGCTGCTGCTACTCAAAGATTTGCCATTTCAGATCATGACAAGTGACAAGCCAGTGGGCCAATTACATTTGTCATGGTCAGATGGAAACCTTGTCCACGTCCAAAACCGTTTGTTTTGTATTTATCATTTAAAAAAATGTTTAAACTAGTGAAAACAGCCGATCTACAAGCACACAACGCCTCGCGGTGCGAGTGCTTGTAGATCTGCTGTTTTCACTACTTTTGTTCAACGGCCTTGTATGATGAAGCCAGGGCTTTGCTTTGCGAAAGAAAATGAATGAACCGGCCGGTCGGGAGTTGTCCCGCTTTTCCCAATGGCCAGCACGTCCCTGGTCTCCTTGGACGCGGAGCTCTCATGTCGGGAGTAAACAGGCCTCGCTTGCAAAACATCCACGCAGACCGTGGGTGGATGATGTCTTGTCTGGCTGCGTCTGACCCGGCTGTCGCCTCGCCGTCTTGACCTCGTTTGCACTGTAGACTCTGTGTGTTTGCGTGCATGTGTGCGTGTGTGTGTGAGAGAGAAACTATACGTGTACAGCATGTATACTTAAACATGCTGTGTAGGTCTGTCAGTAATGGAGACACTTGAATCTCCTTCCTCGGGCATTTAAGCACCTTAACACCTTCACTTGACAGGCTGAGCTGTAAGTCACTCATGTATGACATGTGTGATACACACACGCACGCACGCGCGCACACACACACACACACACAAACACACACACACACACACACACACACACACACACACACACACACACACACACACACACACACACACACACACACACACACACACACACACGTGATGTGTTTGTGTGTGTGTTCCTAACACAGGCCATATTATTTGGGGACAAAATGGCTTGTGTTTTATTGTTGTGGTAAAAGATGAACGATTATTATAACATATTATACATAACCTTTTTTCATATCAATGCAGGGATGCTGACGGTGAGCGCTGGAATAGGGGGAGCCAGGGGTCATTTGGTCCCACCACTTATTCAATGACAGACACATGTAGACATCAAAGGGGGCTTGAGCCCCTGCCCTTTTATCCGTCTGTAAAAAGTGCCCTCTCCAGACCATGAATGCAGTTTTTACAATTGTGAAAGAAATGCAAATGCCCCTCTTTCCATGCCATACCTGAAGGCAGCATTCAAGAGAACTGCCTTGTCCAAACTCTCCTGAACTTGAATGCAGCATCTTATGTTGAAAGAATTGCCCTCTATGTGTAGAAATCCATGCCATACGCCACATCTCCAGTATTATGACTTGATTATGCTTAGTTGAGTGTGGTATCACACACCGGAAATAGCTATTTTGGGTATTTCCACCAAAATGTAAGGCCCTTTTAGAAGTTTCAGCCCCTGCCTCTCCAACATTCTCTGGACGTCCCTGTTCAATGACTACGGTCATTTGAATGATTACACCGGTGGCCCTGCTGGTCACATGACTATTAGAGTTATTAACAGGGTTCCCACGGTCATGAAATTCCTGGAAATATTTTGAACTTAGAAAGATATTTTTCCAGTACTGGAAACGTTTTGGAATTGATTAAGGGTCCTGGAAGGTCCTGGAAAAAATAACTATGCATTGTCTTTCGTTATTGATTTTGTTAATACTGAAATGACAAATTAAACATGGGCCAAATTGCCAAATATTAGAGGCAGTTGCGAGGCGTTGTGAGCATGTAGATCGGCTATTTTCACAATAAAACCGTGTTATACAAAATTCCTCAACTCTCTTCAAATATGATTATTTCGGGGGTCACGGCCTGAAAAAGTTGAGAACCACTGGCATACACTACCTGTCTTTAGGCATTGCGCATAGGAGTAAGCGACTCGTTATTGAGCTGAATTATTGTTACTAGAAGCTGGGCCGCCCTTCGGGCGGCCCAGCGTCTAGTCGGCGACCTGGCCAACTCGGGAACGATGTAAATAGGGAATGAATGCCCCGCCCTTTAATGCAAACCCCATTATACCTGTTGTCATAGGACCCGTTTTGACCATCTGTTTGCCTGTGTCCATTTTATGTCCATATATGGAGATCACTGCAGATATAGTTCTGGGTCCATTTTATGCCCATATGCCCATATATGGAGATATCTGTCTATTTGCGTCCATTTTATGCCCATATATGGAGATCTCTGTATGAGTCTGTCTGTGTCCCTTTATGCCCGTATATGGAGATATCTGTTTATCTGCGTCCATTTTATGCCCATATATGAGATCTCTGTCGCTTTTTGTTTGTTTCTTCTTTAAGCAGAATACACAGCCTGCTTAAATCTGCATCATTCAAGTCATCCTCCCAGTCCCACGCTTTGTCGCTTGTCTTATGTTTGTCTTTGTCTCTTTTATTTTCTTTTTTGGAGCGGACCCCATGAATGCCCCACCCTTTAATGCAAACCACAATATACCTGTTGTCATAGGACCCGTTTTGACCATCTGTTTGCCTTTGTCCCCTTATTTCCTCAGGAACAGCCTGATGTCAACAATCAGCTCCGCGTAAGGAGATTCCGAACGTTTCGCGCCGCTTCGGGAAAACCGCATGCCGAGTCGGGCCGAGGCCCGGCACTGCACTCCGCGCCGCGGCGGGGAACGCGCGTGCCGAATCTGAAGCCGGTGGGACGAACGGTTCTCGAGATACGCGGATTACATACACGCAGAGATTTGTCGCATTTATAGATAGATATAGTCCTGGAAATCGGGTTAAATATTCTGGAAAAGTTTTGGAAATGTTTTGGAAATTAATTGGCAAAGATGTGTGGGAACCCTGTATTAAATAAATCAACCGTCCTAGGCGCTTGCTGCATAATCTGAAGCCTGTGTACACGTTTATCAATTAGGCTGCACTGCGGTCGACCATGTTTGGACGGGACACGTCAAAATATACAGAAAGTATTAGCAAATATACTTTGTAACTTGCAGTATATTTTAGGTCAGTTTAAGAAACACAGGATAAGATGTTGATTTCCTTTTATGCAGGCACATGTTAGCAATCTCTTGTGAAAATAAATACAACATATTGTTTATGAATATTTAATATTTGGACCATTACAAAATATATATTCCCTCGTTTTTTGTCCTATACCAAATAAACGTACTTTGCATCAGTCTTAGTGCGTTTGACTGGAGACGGGAGACGTTTATTTGTTTTGTCCCGAGTCGTCTCTGGTATGCTGCTGCTGTAATCAGGGGCGTCACAAGGGGTAGGAAAGTGGGACTGAGTTACCAGGGCCCAAGGTGGAGGGGCCCTAGTAACTTTAGCTATTGAAAAATAGCAGATATACAAGCTCACAGCGCGGCACCGAGTGACGCGCTGCGAGCTTGTAGATCTGCTATTTTTGAAAAGTCGTGAAAATGTGGGAATTTGTATTTTTTAAGCGAACATTTGTAACTCAAATTTTGATTCCGGGGGGGGGGGGTCCCTGGAACTAAATATTTTGAGATGGGGGTCCGTGGCCAAATTCATATCATTTTGGGGGTCCTTCCCATGAAAAAGTTTGAGCATCACTGACATGGAAACATGGGTTTCTTGCACACATTTTCACTATTTTTCAATAGTTAACATTCATGGGGGGCCCGCAGTGAATCCTTGTACCCAGGGCCCAGAATTTGGTGTGACGCCCCTGGCTGTAATCATAGCGGATCTGAACCAATCCCATTACAACTACCAGAGTCTAGACAGAGGGAATGCATGCACGTGCGCGCGTGTGGGCACACACACACACACACACGCGCGCGCGCACGCTGACCCCTGGGTCCATCCCATAATCCTGACAGTAAAACAGCTGTATGACCTTACGTGACATCAGAGCGGAGTGGAGAGATGAGATGAGAGGAGCTGGTGGTGGAAAACAAAGCCTCTCTCCGCTTGTTTGTTATCACACGTGATTTGTATTTGTTTCATGAAAACGCATCGATTCTCGTAGGGCTGTCGCAAGTTATTACGTAATCGTCTAAATCGCAATTATTCGAGGTAATCGCAATCATTTTTGCATAATCGTCATAATCGTTTCCATGTTGAGAAATGTTAATAGAGTTACAAACACTTTCGAAAAGTAGTGGAAATAGCCGATCTGCAAGCTTGCAGATCGGCTATTTCCACTATCAATGTTGTCTTTTTTAGGTATACTGTAAAATTGTCAAATATGTCAGTAATTTCTTTGTATACAGTATTTAAGTTATGTCATGATTGCCATGTGCTACTTCAAAGCCTAAAAAAGCCAAATAGAAATGTAATTGTCAACGACAAATACACAATTAAATCGTTAGTCGCAATTATTTGAGTGATTTGAGTAATGCAAAATGTCATAATCGTGACAGCCCTAGATTCTCGCCTCGATTCCTCCAACCCTGTCTCTATTCACAACACACAAGCTACAACACACGCATACCGCACACAAAACACACACACACACACACACACACACACACACACACACACACACTGTCCCGCGTCCTCGTTCGTTGTAACGGCAGTGGGTTTAATCCCTATTCTGGGGCTAACCGTATTGCCGTAAAATAACCGATCTACAACCTCACGCTGTGTGAGCTTGAAGTTCGGCTATGTTCAGCAAAGGATATTTAGTGTGGCACGAAAACCCAGCGTAGAGGCCTGGGGAATATACGGTCAACTATGGCATCAAGGGGTTAAAAGTGTCTTTTGAAGGGAGAACACGTTCCAGACAGAGAGACGCATGCGCGCGCGAACGTGCACGCACGCACACGCGCGTGCACGCACGCACGCACGCACGCACACGCACACGCACACGCACACACGCACACGCACACACGCACACAGGGAGAGGACACACACACACAGAGACAGATGGGTGGATTAGAGGAGTGGGAACACATCAGAATGCTGTTGTGAATTGATGGGTAACGTGAGTTCATGTCTCCTCATGTGTCCTCTGTCTGTCTGTCTGTCTGTCTGTCTGTCTGTCTGTCTGTCTGTCTGTCAGGGACGTGCTGGCCATTGGGAAAAGCGGGACAACTCGCGAAAGGCCGGTTCATTCCCGGGCCGGTCCAGACCGGCCATTAGGAAAAAAATCTAATAAAATGGGCGGCCAACAAAGTAAATCGTCACCTCGTATCTCCAAGTTTCTTGTTTTTTGCAAAGCAAAGCCCTGCTTCATCATACAAGGCCGTCGCACAAAAGTAGTGAAAACAGCAGATCTACAAGCACACCGCGAGGCGTTGTGTGCTTGTAGATCGGCTGTTTTCACTAGTTGAAATCATTTTTTAAAATGATGAATACAAAACAAACGGTTTTGGACATACAAGGTTTCCACCCGACAACGACGAAATATAACTCATGTAATCTTTGAGTAGCAGCAGCGCTATAGAGAGAGATCTCTCTCTATAGCGCGCAATGAGGGCCTCTCCAACTCTTTTTCCTGGGCTGAATCAGGGGCCCAGCACGTCCCTGCTGTCTCTCCCGGTGTTATGAGACGTCTACATAATACGGAACACAGAACACAGCTGCACACCAGCTCAACCAAAACAGCCTGCGAGCCTTCTTCACAACGCAGAGCAGCGCCGCGGCTAAATGAAACACACAACGCATAACGGGAACAGGGTTGTATTTTTTTTTGTTGCTCTGGTGGGGGTGGGGGAGGGGGGAGGGGTCCATGCCTCTGCTTTTCGATAACCCTCTCTTCTGGTCACAAGCGCACACACACGTAGCATGCACATACGCACGCACACACACACACACACACACACACACACACTGCCTCTTTGCAATAGTTTAATACAATAGTAATTATATATAAAAGAAAAATCCAACGTAGAAAATGAAGGTAGTTGACAGGGAGTGTGTGTGTGTGTGTGTGTGTGTGTGTGTGTGTGTGTGTGTGTGTGTGTGTGTGTGTGTGTGTGTGTGTGTGTGTGTGTGTGTGTGTGTGTGTGTGTGTGTGTGTGTGTGTGTGTGTGTGTGTGTGTGTGTGTGTGTGTGTGTGTGTGTGTGTGTGTGTGAGAGAGAGAGAGAGTGCAGAGAGAGAGAGAGAGAGAGAGAGAGAGAGAGAGAGAGAGAGAGAGAGAGAGAGTGAGTGAGTGCATGTGTTTGTGAGAGAGAAAGAGAGAGAGAGAGAGAGAGAGAGAGAGAGAGAGAGAGAGAGAGAGAGAGAGAGAGAGAGAGAGAGAGAGACGGACAGACAGACAGGGTTTGAGAATGTTTGTTTGTTTGTATGTGATTAAAAAAATGTTATCCCACACTTTTTGTAACCCATTTTTTCACCCAGTGCCAACTGCCTGTATGTAATCATGGGCTCTGCTCTCCCTCTGCCACACCTGGGGAGACAACGGACTGACCTCATGCTTCCTTCTATGCATGAGGAGTCCAAGTTGCTTCTTTTCACCTGACAGTGGCGATTTCCCTGGTCTGGACGTAGAACGTGGAAGGAACACGTTATTCCAACCAGTTCCCTCCCCCTCCATCAGGCTCCCCGGCTGGCCAGGGGGAGGCATTATAGAGACCATGATTACGTGCATGTTTTTGTGAGGGTACCAACCCTAGGAGACACGGGGAGAACATGCAAACTCCACACAGAAAGGCCCTATCGCTAGTGTACAGTGTGTGTGTATTGCTGTAGCCTTGCTTGGGGAGTTTAACTCTCAAATACCTGGAACGCGCCCGAGTCGCGTTAGATTTTAACCACTTCAACCATTATTTTATGCTTTAACTTTAGAAAAATAGCAGATATACAAGCTCACAGCGCGGCACCGAGTGCCGCGCTGCGAGCTTGTAGATCTGCTATTTTTGAAAAATCGTGAAAATGAGTGCAAGTCTTTGAATATCTTTGACCCGATCTTTGACCCGACTTCTAAATCCTTCCTCTAAATCATGTTGTTCTCAAACCGTTTCATGTCAAGGACCCCCAAAATTACAGGTATTTGGCCACGGACCCCAATTTCAAAATATGTTGTCCCAGGGACCACCCAGAAGTAAATATTTGAGTTACAAATGTTCGCTTTTAAGTAGATATATTCAAAGACTTGCAAAAAAAAAATCATGATTTTTCAAAAATAGCAGATCTACAAGCTCGCAGCGCGGCACTCGTGCCACACTGTGAGCTTGTATATCTGCTATGTTTCAATAGTTAAAGCAGTCAATAATCCTAGATCTAAATGGGTTAATGTTGCTCTATTCTCTCTGTTTATGTTCTCATCTTGTCATTTTTATCCCCCCCTATGTCTGCCTTCACACATCATTGATGGACAGCTGTGCCTCCAGTGTACACACACACACATAGCAGAGCGCTAAAGTCAGCATCACCCAGTAATGTGGACGGATGAGCAGGTCAGGAGGCCTGCCAGAGGTGAGCTCCGATTGCACTGTTGACATCTCTCTCTCTCTCTCTCTCTCTCTCTCTCTCTCTCTCTCTCTCTCTCTCTCTCTCTCTCTCTCTCTCTCTCTCTCTCTCTCTCCCTCCCCTCTCTCTCTCTCTCTCTCTCTCTATCTCTCCCTCTCCCTCCCCCCTCTCTCCCTCTCTCTCTCTCTCTCTCTCATCATTCACCTGCTATCCATTAGCTCGGTGTTGCGTTGACACTGGGGAAAAATACGTTGTTTCACCATCAGTGTAGAAGAGACTCTTTTTTTCACAGCCCGGGGGCTGCTTTTGCTTTTCACGCCCTCCCTAAAGAGGTCTGCTTTAAAATCAATACAATGATGCTTGCCTTAGTTGAGAGAGAGATGAAGCAGGGACCCCCACAACCTGTTAGATTCCATATAGTTTCATCTTTTGACGGCACAATCATCAGTGTATTTTGGATTCATGTCAATTTGTGTTTTCAGATATTTAACCACTTGAACCGTCTAAACTTGACCTTTCACTCTGTACTTAGTGTGCTCCTTTTCCCCTCTACACCAAACCTCTTTGCCGAAAATAGCCGATCTACAAGCTCACAAGCTTGTAGATCTGCTACTTTTGGCTAAAGTTCTCAGAATATGGACGCTAGGGTTCAATTGGTCAATATAAAAAAAGGATAAAAAAATGTTTCTATCACTCAAAGATTCGGAGGACCCCCTGTAGTAACTCTGGGGACCCCCTATAGGGGTCCCGGACGCCCTGTTGAAGACCCTTGGTCTATACTGTAGTACAGAGGTACCGCTTGTTCTGACGTCAGTATCATAGATTTCATGGCAACCAACGTTGGATACTTGATACTACTAATATATAAATCCGACAGGATACATTTAACGTTAATATTGCGGCCCTGTTCAGAGTAAGATAGATCAAGATCAACCCGGTTGAAAATTGCCCTGGGCGGATTTGGGGCTGGCCCCGCTCAATTGTGAATCCATTTCCTCACTCCGAAAAGTTGGCTGACCAATCAATGCCCAGTATTGGTCTGCTTTAACCAATTGTGTCCACAGGACAGGATATGGAGAAGAAAACATCCTTATAGAAGTACCAGACTCATATCCACGCAGTGATATAGTCTGGCTACGCGAGGCTATACAGTAGGTTGGCACCTGACCTCGCTTTGCTAGACAAAGCATTGTGAGTCCCATATAGCAGGGGTTTTCAAAGTGGGTGACGGGGCACCCTGGGGTGCCGCGACGGCAGTCCAGAGGTGCCGCGAGATCATTTGATAGTATTTGGAATTTATTTGGCCACTTGAAAAAATATTTAGTATCATTTTAAACTTGAAGTACAAAGTTATTTTCAGTCAGTTCTAACCAAAATGGCTATTATCTCAACGTTTTCCTCGCAACATAATCACTAAAATATCGTCAATGTCGGGCAGAAACTTTGTATCTCCAAGTTTCAAATGTGTACGTCTTTTGGTAAAGCAAAGCCCTGCTTCATCATACAAGACTGTCGCACAAAACTAGTGAAAACAGCCGATCTATGTGTGCTTGTAGATCTGATGTTTTCACTAGATTAGTGCATTTTATAGATGATAAATACAAAACTAACGGTTTTGGACATACAGTACAAGGTTTCCACCCAACAACGACGATATGCTATAAATATAAGGTGCTGGGGGTGAAAATTATAATTTGGGGTGCCTCGGAATAAAACAATATTTATGGGGTGCCCTGAGACAAAAAAGTTTGGGAACCCCTGCCATATAGTATCCTTATTCTCTCTTTTCAGACCTTTTCAGGCCGTCTATAAGGAAGTGAACGGTGCTCAAATCTAGCCTGATACTTCAGTCCGCACATCACCACCCCCTGTTGGTGGGTGGTGTGTAGTGTGGACTGAAGCTGCACATATTTTATTTTATTTCGAGTGCGCCCAAAGAGCGGGCGCATTGAATGGGCCAATCAGGGTTGTATGCTTGGGGCACGTGGTTTGGCTGCTCCGGTCCCAGCCCCCTCCAAACAGAGCTCTTGAGCTCACGTGAGACTCGCTCGTGGACTCTGATTGGTGTCCTCTGCCCACGTGAGAGTCTAGTGGACTCTGATTGGTCCGTGAAAACTGTCATGGCGGAGTCAGACTGACTCGTATTATTTTAATAAACTATGAAATATAGTGCAGTTTAATCACGTTTTAATACCATAATAACGTATTTTTGCAATGTCACGCCACGTCGCCGTCGCGTGTGTGTGTGTGTGTGTGTGTGTGTATGTGTGTGTGTGTGTGTGTGTGACGTCAATAGGCTTTAGCCCGCCCACGCCGAAGTAGAATCTCCGTCCGTAATCTCAGACTCTCTCCCGAAGTGAAACGTAGTGTGAGATGTCTGGCGCTCGCAGTCAGGCAAGCTCAAATCGGGCAGAAACCTTGACCGAATGTGGAGGCATGCGTCATAGACATAGTCATAGATGACTGGTGTCATACACTCACTGACCACATGAAGTCCCCATATTTCAAATACAACTTTGCCATTTGACTGTGTGTGTGTGTGCGTGCGTGCGTGCGTGCGTGCGTGCGTGCGTGCGTGCGTGTGTGCGCGTGCGTGCGCGAGTGCGAGCGCACCTACGTATATGTACATGTGTCTCCCAGCTCTAATCGTGTGAGAGGCCCAAACGTAGGGGTGTGTGTGTGTGTGTGTGTGTGTGTGTGTGTGTGTGTGTGTGTGTGTGTGTGTGTGTGCGTGTGCGCGTGTGCACGTGCGTGCGTGTGCGGTAAAGCAACCTATAATGTGATTATGCGCTCCCCGCGGTGTCCGTAACATGTGAGTTATGAAGCATTGTCCTGCGGTCTGCTCGCAGTGCAACACATATTTCACATTTCAATATGCCGCAACTCCCCAGAGAGATGTGTCATGACAGTGTGTGTTACAGCCTGGAGGGCAACGCGGGTGTTGCTTTACACACACACACACACACACACACACATGCACACACACACACACACATGCACGCACACTCGCACGCACACGCACACACTCTCATACATTCACATGCACGCTTTGCATTCAGACAACATTTCTTATGACTGCATGCCCACCTAATGAGTGATTTATACTTAATCATACAACAATGTGACGTACGGTGAAAAAAAAATAGACTGGGAGATTTGTGTCATGTCTACGTATAATTTCAGCAAACGGACGCACACACTGTATTGTGCAGCATGAAGAAAAGAATAAGGGATTGGACCTAAAACTCAACTTTGAGGCACTCTCTGACTCCACACGTTATAGGGGAGGAGAAGGGGAAACATTGATACAAAGAACATACCGTTTGTCAAATGTGATGTAAACAACCGTAAAGCAGTTCCAGATACGCCACCCCACCGCCGTAATCTACTGAGAATTACAGCAGTGAGAATTTTATGATCAGTGGTGTGAAATTCTGCACTCAAGTCCAACAAAACAAGTATGAAACCATCACCAGTGTCAGCATCCATTAACCCATTTAGGCCTAGAATTAACCAGTGAAAAATAGCAGATCTACAAGCTTGCAGCGTGTGTAGATCTGCTCGGTGTAGATCTGCTATTTTTGAAAAAGTCGTGAAAATGTGTGCAAATCTTTGAATATATGTATTTTCAAAAAGGTCCCTGGAACTAGATATTTTGAGATGGGGGTCCGTGGCCAAATAAATATCATTTTGGGCGTCCTTCACATGAAAAGGTTTGAGAACCACTGACATAGCAGTCTCTCAAGAACAGACGAACTGAGCTCCATTCAAGTGAAAAGAACCTTTTCTTTGACGATGGCTGGCCAGATTGCTGACAGAGAAACATATGTTTTTCAAAAAGTCTTAGAAGGATTCAAAAGACACTTATAGAATCGGGTCAAAATTCGAATTTTCACGATTTTTCAAAAATAGCAGATCTACAAGCTCGCAGCGCGGCACTCGGTGCCGCGCTGTGAGCTTGTATATCTGCTATTTTTCAAAAGTTAAAGCATAAAATAATGATACACAATAATGTGTGTACCCGTTCTGAATGCATTAAAATAGTGTGTGTGTCTAATTAGTGCAGCGTCTGTAGTGTCAGTGCTGTCGAAATCCAGAATTAAATTGTTCAGAGACATTTATTGTCACTCACGGCTGCCAGAATTTGCGATGAGAATTCTTTTTTTTTACGAACGCATGAATTTCAAGGTTCAAGGTGTTCCTTATTTGCTACACTGCAGTGTGTGTTTTTGTTACGTGGTGTGCAGGAGCATAAGCAGAAAAAAGGATTTTGTTCTCGTTCCTAAAATGTGTATGTATAGTAAACATCTATAATCTATAAATTCACTAGTTGTGTGTGCGTGTGTGTGTGTGTGTGTGTGTGTCTGTGTGTGCGTGTGTGTGTGTGTGTGTGTGTGTGTTATTTAGCGCAAGCAAACATTTATCTAAATAACATGAGTGAACATATAACTAATCTCCATAACTAGCATTAATCTAAATTGGCACAAAGTGATACAATGACACAGGAGAGCTACTGTAGGAGTAGGAGTACAAGTGATACAAAAGAAGAAAGGAGCACTCTATAGAGCACTGGCTCCCAAGCAGTGGGTCGGGACCCAACTGTGGACCAACTTCTATGGGTTATGACTTGAGTAAAAATAAAATTTTCTTGTCCTACAAAGAAATAAATATATATTTCAAACGATGGAAAACCTCTTGAAATAAATCATTTTATTTTTTTAGAAATGGAAGGATTTCATACATTTTCAAACAAACAAGCAAACAAAATATAATAATAATTAAGAAGAAGTGATAGCCAATGTACAAGCTCTAGTTTTTTTCACTAGTTAGGTTCCCAGGCAAACGTCTTATTTCGGTTTTGGGTCTCGGGCTAAAAAGTTTGGGAACCACTGCTATAGGGGGCGAGGTAGAGTCTGAAGAGGTGAGTTTAGGGCTGTCACGATTATGACATTTTACATGACGATTAACTTTCTCTAAAATAATTGCGATTAACGATTTAATTGTGTTTTTGTCGTTGACAATTACATTTCTGTTTGGCTTTTAGGCTTTGAAGTTGCACATGGCAATAAATATACAAAGAAATTACTGACATATTTGACAACTTTATACTTAAAAAATTAACATTGATAGTGGAAATAGCCGATCTACAAGCTCACAACGCGTCGCGATGCGACGCGTTGTGAGCTTGTAGATCTGCTATTTCCACAATTCTTTTACTTAAAAAAAATATGAACATTTTCAACATGGAAACGATTATGACGATTATGAAAAATAATCGCGATTATGTCAAATAATTGCGATTAGACGATTATGTAATAATTGTGACAGCCCTAGGTGAGTTTTCCCACTGTGGTGGAAATGGGGAGTGAGTCTGCTGCAGTCCTGACTGGGGGAGCTTAGCGGTCATTCCACAGGTGGCGAATGCTCTCTTCCCCGCATCACTAAATCCGTGCCCCGGCACCTTTGAGTACATGGGTAGATCAAGGACAAAATCCCCCATCAGCATGACGGAAACGCCAAACGAATCATTCCGGACGGTGCTCGGGGAAGATCTGGCACAGGCGCTGGTCGATTCTACCAAGTAATCGGTGTCCTACGACACAGATATAAAAAGCGAGATACCTCATCCGCCGCTGCAGTTCATTGGCTGACTGGTAAGTGTGGAAGCACCCTGTAGACAATATGCCTTCCGGTGTGTTCCAAGATTTCTAGCGGAAGTCTGCGTTTGACGGACGTTACGTCATGCGGTGCAGGTCTGTTTACATTCCCCAGCGAAAAAACTAAAATAGATTGTAGCTCTTAACTCACTCTTAACTCATTCTGGGCGATGCCCGTAGAAACCGTAGATTTCCCGCTGTACCGCGGTGCCATGCCCGTCGAACCCGGAAGTTTAATTAGCTTTAATCATTATGAAAGGATTAAAAGTATTATCGCAAATTTTCGCTGATTCTGGCTCTTTAGGCCCGCCCCCCTAACTGTATCCGGTCATTTCCGGTCTGGACCGGATCTATCTTTCCGTATCCGGTCTGAGCCTGGGCCATAGTCCCGCCTCCGTTGGTTTACAGTGTAACAGAGGAGAAAGCTACTCGGCGATGGAACACTCGTTTTTCAATCGTATTTTTGCGTTTGGAAACTTTGATCCAGTCTCTACACGCCTGGATTATGATCCCCGCACATATCGTGCGTTTTGTGCGCGAACGTGTCCACTTGTTACCATAGCGCACAGTTGGCTTTTTTCAATGCTTTTTCATGTAAACACTGGCGGATAAGCAGGAATACAGCGTGGCAACGGATATGTCTATTTCAATGGGGTTTTTTTTATTCGAAAGCTTGTCACCGAGTCTACAGTCTACTAGATGAGTCGCGCACAGATTGTGCACGATGCGTGCGCGTGCCCACGTTAAAAGGTAAGGACAATTTGGCAGCTGCTTACTAGAGCTATGTTTAAAATGGCAGCAAAATTGTTAATAGGTGTAACATTGCTTGAATCAATGTTTTTGTTTGTATATTGTTTATTGCGAGCGCAACCGACGGAGCAGGAGACGTAGACCAGAGTTAATTTCGTGCAGGGAATACGTTTGCAGGAACACCGCACCGTGAAAAAAATACAGCTTCCGGTGAAATTCCTACGGCGGAAGTTGAACGCGTTCTGCCTTCTATTGTCACCAGGCTTTTCTCTTCGGAGATGAGTAAGCCTGGCTACGCGAGGCTAGTGTGGAAGCCACTCTGCCCCCTGCAGTGGGAAAGAGGGAGTCTGATTGGCCTACCGAGCATCCCATCTTGTGACACACAAGGAAGCGTCCTTCAGAATTCCGGAAGCTTGCCAGTCCTCTTTGACCCCTAAGGACCTTCCAGGGAGAGTGCTCATGTGCGTCTTGCGGTGACACGCTTCCTAGTTTCTTCTTATCTGAGCTGTTTTTTTTTGTTTGTTTTTTTCGCACTGATTTTTGACATTGCACTATTAGGTTGTGTTGGTAGTTTTCCGAGTATTTTGCTTTGTTTAACAATGACAGTGAGATACTTGTTGCACTAACTAGCATTGACTGCTACGGTCTCTTTTTGTAAGACAGTTTATGTATATATACTTATATATTATTCGCCCCCTCTATTGATGCACCTTCTCTTTATTGGTACTGTACTGCTCTTGTTTTTTTCCCTCTTATCTATCTTTTTTCTTACTTCTCTGTAACTTTGTAAATAACTGTACACTGCTGTGCTACAACTGGACAACAGAATTTCCCCCTTGGGATAATAAAGGTATCTATCTATCTATCTATTTTACCAACGCCCCAGAGCGGAGGAGGCGTCTACCTTTATATGTCTATGGCCTACGATGCTCATCTCGTCCACCAGCAGCACCTCGAGGCCCTGGAGCCGTGCCTGCAGGTTCCCGAGGGCCTCGGGTTGCATGTCTGGCATGACTCTTTCCAGAGGCACCGGCGGGGCCAACAGCGAGTGCAATGTGGTACCAGCGATGTTGAAAGCAGCTGTGCCAGTGGGAGCCGCGAGCCAGGATTGCTGCCGCGGCATGTTTGTAGTCAAAACAAAATCCCCCGCTTCCTGCAGCATCTGGTCAGATAAGCCTTTGCCGACGCAGCTCCTCCCAGAAATCTCAGGGATCGAAGGCCGGCCCGCTGTCCTGTTCCTCAGCGTCACGGAACTCGATGTGAACAGTGTCCTGCACGTCTTGTGGCGAGTGAGCCTCGCCGCTCGAGATGTCCGACTCCTCGTCCTCGCGGTCCCCATGTGTGGTCAAGCGCCTGAAATCGGCCATGAGGGCGGTCCGGGGCAGAGGCGTTTGCCACCGCATGTTGGAGGGCATTACGCCAGAACCCATGATTGCATAGAAATAAATCAATGATGCTGATGTTGACAATGACATGTAGTTAACACTAGCAGTGTCCTTTTAAGGTTAGTGTTCTGATAAAGCTGCAATAAGCAACCTTATATATATATATATATATACACACAAACACACACACACACACACACACACACACACACACACACACACACACACACACACACACACAGTATATATATATATAGTATAAAATATGGCCATTTCTAGCACTGTAGAATAATACTGTTGTACTGGACGGTGTAAATCTCAGGTCAGAGTGCAAAACCAGTGGAGAATGTCTGATTTGCACCAAAAAGAAAGAACAGTTCTTCTTGATTAGCGCGCGCAACACTAATTAGCCAGCAATCAGCGATGTGCCCTGATGCAAACCAAATGGGCTCCCGGACACACAGGCGGGGGTGAATTGTCTCATTGTACGCTCTGATAATGGACGCCTTCTTACACACATTAAGTGCCGGGCGTCAGGTGCCCCCGAGGGCCCCCTCCACGGCCCCCTGGGCCCTCGACCGCCTGCTTTTTTTCACCAAGTAAAATGACTCCCATTGAATAGGAGCTCCATCCACTACGTGAAACATTTATGAGGTGTGTTTAAACAGCCGTTAACTGCAGATTAAGTGGGATCTGTTCTGCTGGAGCCTCAAGAGTCCTCTGTGCACGCACACACACACACACACACACACACACACACTGAGTATGTTAGTAACACCAGTGTCAGCATCCATTAACCCAATTAGGCCTAGAATTAACCAGTGAAAAATAGCAGATATACAAGCTCGCAGCGCGGCACCGAGTGCCGCGCTGCGAGCTTGTAGATCTGCTATTTTTGAAAAAGTCGTGAAAATGTGTGCAAATCTTTGAATACCGGTATATGTATTTTCAAAGCGAACGTTTGTAACTCAGATTTTTTCTTCTGGGGGGGGGGGGGGGGGGGGTCCCTGGAACTAAATATTTTGAGATGGGGGTCCGTGGCCAAATAAATATAATTTTGGGGGTCCTCCACATGAAAAGGTTTGAGAACCACTGACATAGTAGTCTCTCAAGAACTAACTGAGCTCCATTCAAGTGAAAAGGACCTTTTCTTTGACGATGGCTGGCCAGATAGCTGACATAGAAACATATGTTTTTCAAAAAGTCTTGGAAGGATTCAAAAGACACTTATAGAATCTGGTCATGCACGCGCGCACACACACGCACAAGGTTGTGATATGTCTGGGAAGACCTGTTATGTAGAGACTTGTGTTCTTGCAGTTGACATATTGTATTGACAAGCCTCTAACTATGTCCGCACCCATAACAGGTTGTTTGGAGCGGTCGTCATGTCAAAGGTCCTTTCATTTCACTTCACATCTGTCTCCTTGCAGTCTTGTCTCCAGTGGTGTAAAGTAACGAGGTAGATTTACTTGAGTACTGTACTGTACTTACAATTGTGAGGTGTTTGTACTTTACTTGAGTATTTGCCATTTCCTATATTTTTGGAGCTGTGTGCAGCTCCCTATACGTGGCTGTGTGGGTCTGTGTGTGTGTGTGTGTGTGTCTGTCTGTCTGTGTGTGTGTCTGTGTGTATGTAGCCTGACTTCGGCGCGTAACTAGTGCCGCACCATTTACGCCACTCGCGCAATATATACATCAAAATGTGCGGCTCGGCCGGGAATGGTGTTCTATTACTTTTCGTTCCGATCCGCCTTACCATGCCGACGTAATCGGCAAAAAACAACGCTTAATTGTCCCCATTGACTTATAATGGGACAATGCAAGAAATCACTTTCAAGTATTTTTCTCTCGTAAACCATAGGAGCTACAGTTTCAAACCTCGGAGAGGAGATTCATAATGATTTTAAGAATGAATCGAAAAATAATTACATCACTCGGCCTCATGGTGGCGCTATAACGGCCCACTTTACGTTTTGCCCCGTAACTCTTGAACCGTAGATCGGAAAATTAAAATTCTTTTTTCCCTGGATTCCTTGGGTCAAGACGCATCTCCCCATATAGGCCACGCCCATTTGCGCCAGGATAGATTTTCCGCCATCTTGAATTTTCTCCAAAACACACTTTTTGCTCCTTTTCCTACATATTTTCTTCAAATGTCACAAAAATCGGTACACATGATCTACACACACACACACACACACACACACACACACACACACACACACACACACACACACACACACACACACAGCTCCACTTCACACGGGTGTGATTTTACTTTTACTACTACTCAGATCCAAATATTGTACTTTTACTCCACTAAATGTATTTGAGAACTTAGTTACTTTGTCGATTTTTATTATTATTACAAAACATACATTAACCACTTAAGCCCTATATACATTTCGGACATTTGAAAATAGCTGATTTACAAGCTTACAATGTGCCACAACGCGACGCATTGTGAGTTTGTTGATCTGCTATTTTCAAAGATTTTTATTTTTTTTTTAAACTTGAAATGGGACATTCTGCATAATGAGTTATTTTGGTACTTTAAGTAGTCTACATTTTGATGCCAATACATTATACTTTTACTCAAGTAAATTTTGAATTCCAAACTTTCACTTGAAACAGAGTATTTCTACATTGCAGTATTGATACTTTTACTTGAATAAAAACTGTGGGTACTTTTTCCACCACTGCTTGTCTCTCTTTGGGCGTGTACTACTCCCACCATCTCCTTTGGACAGCAGTGATGTAATCTTCCAGATACATATCAGACATGTTTGATCATTACCAGGGTGGCCCCAATCGTCTGTGGGCAAAATTAGGAGGTTTAAGATTGGATCTGTGAAGCCCTCACAATACAGGATAATCTGGCCAGATTATCGGTTTTCCGACCAGCCTCCAACTTGGAATGCCCCAAATCTCCCAGATCCTCCTGTATTGTAAATTTAGCTTTTAGCCTTGTAGGATTTAGATGCAAACCATGTTCCAAACAGTGGTTTTGAACAAGAACATTCTGCTTACAAAGCACAGACATCTTCTGTGCCACAGAGGAATGGTAGACATTAGTGTAAACATAAACAAAGTACTTAACCTCTGAGGATTCGGATGCAGAAAATATTCCCCAAACGGCAGTTTTGAACCAAGAAACAATTATTGACAGAAATGGTACTATTAAATGTTGATGTAAGAACATAATAGAGATCAACAGTGCCTGGCCTCTCTGATGCACTGATGCCGGAAGAACAATTCCCTTTCATTTACATAGACATCTCAGAAAATCATTATATTATGGCGTTTCTGGAATCAAGCTAACCAATGGACGCGATGAATCACGACCATAAAACATTTCATTCGGGTAAAAATGTAACAATTTGAAAACGCAAAGAAAGGCCAATCTACAAGAAACGATACAGTATTATCTGATCTTCAGTGAAAGATTGAAGCCAGGTACGAAATTGACCGAATCCTTATGTTTGGTTTTGAACCAAGAACGTTCTGTTCACAAAGCTCTGCCGTACCTTCTACTTCACAAAAGCACTGGAGAGATTGATGACAACTAAATACTTTAACTTTGGATTTGCGTGCCGAGTGAAAACAAGCTGTGGCTTTGAACCAAGAAGCTTAATGTTTTATCGGGCAATTAAATATTTCCAGTTCCACAGAGAGACTGGAGCTTTTGTTGACTACTAACTAATTAACCCATTTAGAACGGGTACACATTTTGTGTATCATTATTTTATGCTTTAACTATTGAAAAATAGCAGATATACAAGCTCACAGCGCGGCACCGAGTGCCGCGCTGCGAGCTTGTAGATCTGCTATTTTTGAAAAATCGTGAAAATTAGAATTTTGACCCGATTCTATAAGTGTCTTTTGAATCCTTCTAGATTTTTGGAAAAAACCTATGTCTCTATGTCAGCAATCTGGCCAGCCATCGTCAAAGAAAAGGTCCTTTTCACTTAACTGGAGCTCAGTTAGTCTGTTCTTGAGAGACTACTATGTCAGTGGTTCTCAAACCTTTTCATGTGAAGGACCCCCAAAATGATATTTATTTGGCCACGGACCCCCATCTCAAAATATTTAGTTCCAGGGACCACCCAGAAGCAAAATTTGAGTTACAAACGTTCGCTTTGAAAATACATAATATATTCAAAGATTTGCACACATTTTCACGACTTTTTCAAAAATAGCAGATCTACAAGCTCGCAGCACGGCACTCGGTGCCGCGCTGTGAGCTTGTATATCTGCTATTTTTCACTGGTTAAAGCAGTCAATAATTCTAGGCCTAAATGGGTTTAATCTTGTAGGATTTGGGTGAAAAGTGAAAAATATCCAAGTGGTGGGTGGCTTTGAAACAAGGACCTTTGTGAACTAGGGATGGGACGATAAACGATATCGTTTATCGTGATAAAAAAAAACACTCACGATAATCGTATCGTGGAGATTTAATTTATCGCGATATCGTCCTCCGTCATGCACTGGGATCAATTCACCTTTTATTTGCCCAAGCTGCATATCCGGTACCACTTAAACCCTTTGGTAAAAGGTACTTATTATATTTTATGTGCTTGAGATAAGTCCTTTTTTTTACTCTCTATCAAATGTCTTTGCCAAAAAAATTGCCGATCTACAAGCTCACGGCGCGCCGCAAGGCGACGCATTGTGAGCTTGTAGATCGGCTATTTTTTGGCAAATGTTCCACCCCAGGATAATTTTGATTATCGCGATAATATCGTAAATCGCGATTTCTTATGTCACGATAATCATGATATGAAATGTTCATATCGTCCCATCCCTATTGTGAACAGGTCTTTGACATTATCACATGCCACAAATAAACCGATGGTAACTAAATATCTAACCTTGTATTTTCATATTAAACTTCTTTAACTTTTAACATCTTTGTTGCTCGCAATGAGAGAGTGAAGCTTGGTGCAGAGTCATCATTTACCAACAGGTGGATTTATACCTTGAATCTTTTTATAGAAATGACAGACATCCCTTATAAAGGGAGGTTAAAAAAACCAGAAAAAAACTTGTGGAATGTAGAAAACCACGTGATTGTTTCCACATGTGTAAATAAAAACATGTGGCGTTTGGACACATGTCTTACTTGCACTATGGTGGCATGCTCTGTCTACTTTATTCTTTTTGATTTAAGTTTGGACAGGTATGGGGGTCTGCTGACAATTAAATTCCCAGGCTAATGAATAATGAAGGACAAATACAGTGTGTGTGAAGGCATAATGTTGGAGTATGTATCATGATGGATCATTAATGTCCATAGATCATCATTAGGACTATGAGCAGCGCTCTCCAAAGTCATCCTTCTCCCAGATGAAGTGCACTTGGCTCAACATTCCGCCAGCCACAAATGTTACAGGTATGTGCAGGGGCGTCACACCAAATTCTGGGCCCTGGGTACGAGGATTCACTGCGGGGCCCCTGTGCTTTAACCATTGAAAAATAGCAGATATACAAGCTCACAGCGCGGCACCGAGTGCCGCGCTGCGAGCTTGTAGATCTGCTATTTTTGAAAAATCATGAAAATCTTTGAATATTTCAAATCCTTCTGAGGTTTTTTGAAAGACCTATGTTTCTATGTCAGTGGAGCTCAAACCTTTTCATGTGAAGGACCCCCAAAATGGTATGTATTTGGCCGCCGAACACCATCTCAAAAAAGTATAAAATAATTAAGGCCCCGGCCTCCACCACCTTGGGCCCTAGTAACTCAGTCCCACTTTCTTACCCCTTGTGAGTCGACGCCCCTGGGTATGCGTCTTAAGTTCGAGAGAGTGTTTTCTGCTGGTGATTCAGTCAGAGTGTATCAAAGGGTGCGTTCGTAAATGCGCACCGGGTGTGGTTAGGGTTAGGGGTTATGGTTAGGGTTAGGCATAGTTTTACTGAGGTTAGGGTTAGGGTTAGGGTTAGGTTTAGGCACTCACTACACTGAGCACACACACCCGGTGCACATTTCCGAACGCACCCTTTGATACGCTCGGACTGAAACACCAGTAGAAAACACCATACCCTTAAGTTCTGAGACAAATCACATTATTATCTCTTTCCTTTCAACTTCACGTCGATTTTCGGGGGAACAGAAAAACAGTCACAGGCGGTGAGATCAGTGGAGAGTGTGGCATCGCAGGAATGTTTCTTATTTCTCTGCCAAACCTTCTTGAATGGAGACAGCGGTGTTGTCATGGAGACAAGCGGTGTTTCATGGTGTAGAAACACCATTTTCCCACAGTGAGAGCAAGGTGCTTTCTCCTCCTCCCATCCTTCAAGCCATCCAAGACCTCTAAGACCCTAACTCTAACCCTAACCACTTAACTCTGCAAGACCCGAATTAATTTCTACTGGCCAAAAAATAATAATAATAATAATCATATGGTGTTGTAGGAGTCCTAATCACAGGAAAATGTAATGTTAAAAAATTAATAATGTTTTTGTAAGATTGTATAGCCATAAAGTATAAATCATGCTCTAATTTGCATTTTGGGGATATTTTTCACAATAATAACATGTACATGTTCTAGACATTCTAATGATCACGAAAAAAAAATATTACAGGCATTTTACACTTATGCTTTAGTGAGGAATAGCTTCAGTTAAAAAGTGAGATGTTGTTCGTCCAGACGTTGGAATTTCAACTTCTCTGGGAGGTGTGAATGTCAGCCTCTGTGGGGGGTATTTATATGCAAATATCGTGGCAAATGGCATTGTAATACTAAACAATAGGATTTAATGGTGATGTTAATGTGAAAAAAGAACAGTAAAACTAATTATAAAATTATTTAAAAAATGTTGCCAAAAAGCAACGCTGGGCCATGCAGGTGAGAACCACCCATTTTCAATTTTGAACTGTCATTAATTTACCTTTGAGTTGTTATGTGGAAATAAGAAACAAGTCCCCCCCCCCCCCCCTTCTGGGGGGTGGTTCTCCCCTTTTAGACCAGAGGCTGATTCTAATACTGTCCTCTAAATATCATTTTAAACTTGAAGTACAAAGTTATTTTCAGTCAGTTCTAACCAAAGTGGCTATTATCTCAACGTTTTCCTCAAAACATAATCACTAAAATATCGTCACTGTCGGGTGTCTCCAAGTTTCAAATATGTACGTCTTTTGCCCTGCTTCATCATACAAGACCGTCGCACAAAACTAGTGAAAACAGCCGATCTACAAGCACACAACGTTCGCATCGCCTCGCAACTTCAAAATAAAATACCCAAAATAGTCATTTCATTGGGTCTTTAAGGAAGGACCCTGAAAATGTATATGCGTATAGGCCCCCATCTCAATATATATATATATATATATATATATATATATTATAATTTGAAAATGATTTGCACACATTTTCAGGATTTTTCAAAAATAGCATAGTATACACGCTCATGAGCTTGTAGATCTGCTATTTTTGAATAGCCAAAAGTATAAAATAAAGGTTAAAGTGGATCAAATTTAAAATGACACAGATACTTTCCCGGTTTTAATGGGTTGACCACTTGAACCCTTTATCCGCTGTAAAACTGTCCTGCTTTGAAACTGTACTTGGTACGCTCTTTTTTTCACTCCACACACTGAATGGTAGAAGTTTCACGTTCTACCCCGGACTCAAAACCTTGTCTCCCACGTACAAGGTTTTGAGTCCGCGGTAGGACGTGAAACGTATAGATTTCACCCATTCCGATACTACTGATACGTAGATTAACCAGAAAAATTGGTAACACTCAAACCATTTTCAACCTGGCATCTCTATATATTGGGCATGCCAATACAATATAGTAGACATTTTTGTATTTTCTTCACGGCACATGGTAATACACTAGCTTACAATATCATATAATCATTGTTGTTCGTACAACCAAGTATACAGGGCTTAATGTGGTTAAAGGATGGGCCATTCTATTATGTGAGGTTATAATGGCTTGTCATTACTGAGTAATGCTGAATACAAGTTACAAACAAACACTAGTGTACCAGAAAACATTGATATATTTGAAAATGTAATAAACGGTCTGCATCTAAAACGGCACTCACTCAGCAATGTCTCTCTCTCTCTCTCGCACGTAGGGCTGTCACGATTATGACGATTATTTGTCACTCAAATAATTGCGATTAACGATTTAATTGCGTTTTTGTCGTTGACAATTACATTTCTGATTTTAAGTTGCACATGGTAGATATGACACATCATTTCTGACATATTTGACAACTTTCTACTTAAAAAAGAAAATGCGACGCGTTGTGAGCTTGTAGATCTGCTATTTCCACTATTTTTGACCTTTTATTTAAATATATGAACATTTTTCAACATGGAAACGATTATGACGATTATGAAAAATAATCACGATTATATCCAAAAATCACGATTAGACGATTATGTAATAATTGTGACAGCCCTACTCGCGCGTGCGCGTGCATGCACATTACACACACACACACACACACACACACACACACACACACACACGCACACACACACACACGCACACGCACGCAGATACAAACATACATCTTATCAGACAGCTGGGTCTGTGGTCCTAATCCTCCTGACAATGTTCTCAGCTCCATAGGTTACATAATAACTGGCCAAAAACATGGATCACTATCAAAGTGGCAGATAGAACACATGATTATCTCTTCTTTGACATCCTCTCTCTCTCCTTCTCGTCCCCTGGGTTCTGCTGCCATTTCTCCAGTTTCAATCCCCAAGAGCCTTTCTGCACGTTTCGGCCCCTGAGGGCCTCCCAGCAGGGGCGTCACAAGGGGTAGGAGGAAAGTGGGACTGAGTTACTAGGGCCCAAGGAAGGTGGTGGAGGGGCCTTAATTATTTTATACTTTAGCTATTGAAAAATAGCAGATATACAAGCTCACAGCGAGTATGGTACGAGGTACAAGGATTCACTGCGGGGCCCCTGTGCTTTAACTATTGAAAAATAGCAGATATACAAGCTCACAGCGCGGCACCGAGTGCCGCGCTGCGAGCTTGTACATCTGCTATTTTTGAAAAGTCGTGAAAAATGTGTGCAAATCTTTGAATATATGTATTTTTTAAGCGAATATTTGTAACTCAAATTTTGCTTCTGGGGGGGGGGGGGGGGTCCCTGGAACTCAATATTTTGAGATAGGGTTCCGTGGCCAAATACATACCATTTGGGGGGGCCTTCACTTGAAAAGGTTTGAGCTCCACTGACATAGAAACATTGGTTTTTCAAAAAAAAACTCAGAAGGATTTGAAATATTCAAAGATTTTCATGATTTAAAAAAAAAAATTGCAGATCTACAAGAGCTTGTATATCTGCTATTTTTCAATAGTTAAGCATTTAAAAAGTATTTATGTCATATTGTTTATGTCCCAAAAACGTTTTTCAAAAGGTTTGAGGCTAAATTACCACTCCTGAATAGAGAGCATCTCTCATTTTTGAATGGCTCTCAGAGCATTTTCAGCTACAGTACCACCTTTGGCCTGAACTGAAAGCACAGGGGGCCCCCGGTGAATCCTTGCACCCAGGGCCCAGAATTTGGTGTGACGCCCCTGCCTCCCATGCGTTCCTCCTTCAGGCCCTGCATGGACCCAACAAAGAGCTCATAGCAGCAGTGGTTTCAGGGAGTGTTTTTACTGCGAGAGTCAGGACGACTGTGAGGGAGGGGAGGGGGTCTTGTCTTTGTCTGAGTGAAGGGTCCACTTGAAACGTGCCGGGAGTCTTTTTTTCACTGACAACACATGAGCCCCCTGCCCCGAGTCTTGAACCAACCCACATGCTGTATGTGCTGCAAATTATACAATACACAAAACATAATAAATACAAATAAAAAGGTTTTAAAAGTGATTGTTACTATGAAAAGCTCCACCGGCTATACGTCAGTCTGTCTGTCAGTCCGTCCACGTCACGTCACGTCACGTCACGTCACGTCACGTCACACTTTTGCCCTACTCTTATCTCCGGCACCGTTGCCCCTATCCATGCCAAACTTTGCACACACTCCTTGGCTGCCAAACCACACCATCCACCCCTCATTTCTCACATGGCCCTCTTCTAGCGCCACCATCAGGCTGATTTTAGCAACAACAAAAAAAATGACACTGTTCCTACAGATTCTGTCCTAAAATCACGCAAAGCGGTACACAGTATCTCTAAAGTCATGTCATCAACATGGATCTGTCCCATTTCCATTATTCCCTTCTGATTGGCTACGATTGCCTTCTAAAGTTTGTGTATGCGACGTGACGGTGGATTATCTCCCGATTAGGGAGTCTTACTGGTTTGGATTGGTGTCAGCCGCTCCAACAAGTGACCGAGTGTGTATGTCCGTACAGTATGTGCACGGCCTCAACAGCTGCAATACCGCTGGGTGACCTACCTTCAAGTGGCACTGTTGAGCAGCCTTGTGTGTGTGTGTGTGTGTGTGTGTGTGTGTGCGTGTGCGTGTGCGTGTGCGTGTGCGTGTGCGTGTGCGTGTGCGCGTGTGTGTGTGTGTGTGTGTGCTTGTGTTAGCTGACCAATCAGATGGAGCATCCTGGTATTTCAGGAACAGAAGCCAAGACGGAAATAGCAAGATACGCCATCTCCGGTTTACTATCCGTATCTTTGACAGAAGTCAAGCCGGTCGCACATTCTAATACCCTCCAATCACTGGCCACGATCCTAATGTGGTGTATTTAACTGGTGGTGTATTCACTTTTACTTGCTCAATATCTCTCTCTCTCTCTCTCTCTCTCTCTCTCTCTCTCTCTCTCTCTCTCTCTCTCTCTCTCTCTCTCTCTCTCTCTCTATGCCTCCTCCTGTAGTAGCATATCGTCACTGTCGGGCAGAAACCTCGTATCTCCAAGTTTCAATTTTTTACGTTTTTTTTCATAAAGTTAAACCCTGCTTCATCATACAAGACTGTCGCGCAAAACTAGCGAAAATAGCAGATCTACAAGCAACGTATGTGAGGTTGTTGTGTGCTCGTGGATCAGTTACTTTCACTATTATAAATCATTTTTAAAATGATAAATACAAAAACAAACGGTTTTGGACGTACAAGGTTTCCACCCGACAACGGCGATATGTTTCACTATGTCAGCATGTCATGCAATGCAGGTGCATATGAACTGTATCATGTTCATTTCCGTGTGCGTTTGGGCTCCGCTTCAGGCGGCTTGTGATCTCAGTCCGTGCGTGTCATGCTTGCGCGGATTCTTCGGTAGTTCTGTTGTATTGTCTTCAACGTAGCTATGCATTGACCCGAGCAAAACCACGTTCCCTCGTGGATAATAAACACCTATAATCTAATCTAATGAATAACAGGAGCCACCGAATACAACGCAATATCAGTGCGATAAATGGTTGTCGTCTCGACGAGCTACTCAACTCAGGGCTTGTATAACCCATTTAGGCCTAGAATTATTGACTGCTTTAACCAGTGAAAAATAGCAGATATACAAGCTCACAGCGCGGCACCGAGTGCCGCGCTGCGAGCTTGTAGATCTGCTATTTTTGAAAAAGTGGTGAAAATGTGTGCAAATCTTTGAATATATGTATTTTTAAAGCGAACGTTTTGTAACTCAAATTTTGCTTCTGGGTGGTCCCCGGAACTAAATATTTTGAGATGGGGGGTCCGTGGCCAAATACATATCATTTTGGGGGTCCTTCACATGAAAAGGTTTGAGCACCACTGACATAGTAGTCTCTCTAGAACAGACTAACTGAGCTCCAGTTAAGTGAAAAGGACCTTTTCTTTGACGATGGCTGGCCAGATTGCTGACATAGAAACAAAGGTTTTTCAAAAAAACCTTAGAAGGATTCAAAAGACACGTATAGAATGGGGTAAAAATTCTAATTTTCACGATAAAAAAAAATAGCAGATCTACAAGCTCGCAGCACGGCACTCGGTGCCGCGCTGTGAGCTTGTATATCTGCTATTTTTCAATAGTTAAAGCATAAAATAACAATACACTATAATGTGTACCCGTTCTGAAGGACCGTTGGGGCAGAGCCGTGCCATGCTGATCTCTGTGAGAACTGTGCACGCACATTGTTGATGTGACAGCTTGAGAGTTGAGTGGAGGAGTGAGAGAGAGAGAGGGAGAGAGCAAGAGAGAGAGAGTATAGCCCCTTTTCCACTGGCCCAACACCACACCACTCCACACCACACCGCCCACTTTCCACTACAAGGACCCGGGTGGAGTGGTGTGAAAGTGGTACTAAACGTGGTACTAAAAAAGTATCCAATCTAGAGTAGGTCTGAGCTAGGCCAAACAGGGCCAAACACTTCATAATGACTGATCACTCACTGACTTTTCATTTAGACCACCGGGATATAGTTGTAATACATTATAATAGATTACATTGTGTTATAACCACTATTATAATCTATTATAGTGTATTATAATTATAGTTCTAATGCATTATAGTGTATTATAATTTAGGATAGTTGTAATACAAATTCATATTGCATCATAATCACAGTTAAAAGGGTCAATTTGTTTCTTACCGGTAGGGGTACTTTTGTGTAATGGAAAATGTAAATGTTTTTTATTTGGTGTGGTGTAGTGTGGTTAGGGCTGTCAAAATTATTACATAATCGTCTAATCGCAATTATTTGACAATCGTGATTATTTTTCATAATCGTCATAATCGTTTCCATGTTGAAAAATGTTCATATATTTAAAAGAAAGTCAAAAATAGAGGAAATAGCCGATCTACAAGCTCACAACGTGTCGCATTGCGACACGTTGTGAGCTTGTAGATCGGCTATTTCCACTATCAATGTTCTTTTTTAAGTGTAAAGTTGTCAAATATGTCAGTCATTTCTTTAGGTTGCGTGTCATATCTACCATGTGCAACTTCAAAGCCTAAAAGCCAGACAGAAATGTAATTGTCCACGACAAAAACACAATTAAATCGTTAATCGCAATCATTTGATCATTTGAGGGAAAATTAATCGTCATGTAAAATGTCCTAAACGTGACAGCCCTAAGTGTGGTGTGGTGTGGTGCTAAAGCTGCCGTCGAAAAGGGGCAAAAGAGTAGCGTTACGTTAGTGAGAAACACATTGACAGAACCTGACCAAGGAACAAGGAAAGAACTTCAAAGACTGTGTGTGTGACGCCTGCCCTGTTCTCAGGAAGTAAACAGCGCTGTGACGCGAGAGACCCGTTGGCTGTATACTTGTGGAATGTACAGAGCAGGGGTTCCCAAACGTTTTTGTCTCAGGGCACCCCATGAATATGTTTTTAATCCGAGGCACCCCTACATTATAATTTTCACTCCCAGCACCTTATATTTATAGCATATCATCGTTGTTGTCGGGTGGAAACCTTATATGTCCAAAACCGATCATTTTGTATTTATCATCTAAAAAAATTACTAAACTATAGTCAGGTTCGGTATGTTAATAAAGGTTTATTCGTTGGATTTTTTGGGAGATTTGTAAAACTATACATTTTTGGAATCTTCAGAGCATGGGGAATCCAAAAATCTTTGTTTGCATTTGCACAGACACCTGCAAAGCCTCCATTTTGGACGTTCAAAATGGCCGACATAAAATACACAATTTGTGCTATCTTGGCTTCTAGACAACCTAGAAACGTAATTAAACATGCTAATCCTATGTTTTCTGGGTCAAGGAATCGAATGAATGAATGATGGATGTAAGATGTTCTGGACCCCCACCCCCTTTCTGGGGGTTATCTATTTTGGGACCTCCCAGAACAGTACGCTAGCCAGTTAATGTCCGATTTCTATAATATTAGAGTTGTTTTGTAGGTTTTAAAACATCAGAGTTCATTTATTAGACTTTTAAAGCAGCCAGAATAACCTTTCTGACTTTTGGTTGGGGTCTTTCCTCACCTGGGACCCCCTAGACAGACCCCTGTCTAGGGGTCTGTCTCAGTAATCGCTCTGCTACTGCTCCAGAACAATGTTAAATTAGATCATAATTGAAGCATAAAAGTTGTTGTAGCTGGGCTCTGAAAACAAAAATGAGTAGTAGCAAATACCAAGGGTCTTCCACAGGGGGTCCGAGTTACTACAGGGGGCCCGCCAATCTTGATGGGATCTTTTTTTTCACATTTGAAACTGAAACTTTGAATGTTTTTATGTATCCTGGGTTTATTGTGGCCATAGGTCGCAGTTTGCGACCATAGGTCACATTTTACTATCAGAACCGTCACATCTTGACCCTATCTATCTGTCTGTCTGGACGGGTAACGCTTTTTTGTTGATTGACTCTCACACTCAGGCATCCCGCTCTGACATCACTGTGATGTCAGGGGAACCAAATCCCCTTTATGCCCATATATGGAGATCCCTGTGATGCCAGGGGAACCATAAAACGACAACTAGGTAGTCATCCGGCAACAGCTCACAGGTGTGAAGCCGGGAGGAGTTCAGATTGACAATCAGGTTCACAGGAGGGGAGGGGGCGAGCAAAGTGTGGTAGAACAGGGGAAGGGCAAGGGCCAGACCCAGAATTTGACATAATGAAAGTATTGCAACTTCTCACTTGTGCAGACTAACGTGTCCATTTATTGCACTGCACTCACACTGACAACACAACACACACACATACACACCTCTTTGTTATTGTCACCCCAAAACCCTCACCCTATCCTCTTAAAGAGCCCATGGTCAATTATGCCCAAAAAGATTCACTACAATGCAGTCATTTCAGACATGCAGGATCTATTGTCTTCATCACTGTCATCTTCAATGTCCAACCTAATAGTGTTGACACAGTCTCCACCATGGAGTGAAAGGCAGGTTACTTGAGCAGCTGCACCGTCCCTTGCAGCCATATTTGATGAGCTCAAGTACTGCCTTTGGAGCAGGGAGGGCAAGACACCTGACTGGAAAATACCCTCCACTCTCTGAATTCCATTTATTTTCTTCAATTGGTGGAAGCTCAGGGCAATTTGTCAGGTATGATTTATCCTGCATTGTGACGTAGTTGGCACGGATGTGGTAGCAGTGCAGCACGAGTTGGAGGTAGCATCTCACCCTCAGTTCTTTGACAGAAATAGTTCCCATCTGAGTAATCGCAGGGTTTTGGACCTTTTGAACTGTAAACATGGCATGCAAAATGCTCCAATGACTGCAATGTTGATGGAAGCTCACCAATAATAAGCTCAGGCGGAATGGAACGCTTGTCAAGGTCCTTGAAGTGGTTAATGACTAGGTCATCATCACCAGGCTTCAAGTAGGCATTGACCCATGTCTTTTTGGAGATTCCAACAAAATTCTCTTCCCCAGCCAGCACCAGAAAAATCATGTAGGCCAAGGAACCCTTGACATTTGTGACATCCAATAACTTGAACTTGCTTGAATATGTGTGTGCACTTCCACAAAATCATGTCCCTTGATGAAGGTATCGTATTATGATGCCTACTTTGTCATACCTGACAAATTGCCCCAAGCTTCGATCAATCGAAGAAAATAGATGGCATTTAGAGAGTGGAAGGAATGTTCCAGTCAGGTGTCTTGCCCTCCCTGCTCCAAAGGCAGTACTTGAGCCCATCACATAAATGG